>NC_051391.1:11103911-11126411 GCF_015228065.2 Penaeus monodon | reverse complement strand
AGTGAGAGTCGCAGGCCCGTCCTCCCGAAGACGCGATAACATCTTTGGCCTCTCTACCCCTTAGGCCTCCTCCTCCCCCTCTCTCACCCCTCTCTCGCGACCCTCCCTCTTCTTCGTGAGAGGTGGGGGCGAAGGGGAGGGGAGGAAGCAGCCTTGCCTCTCCTCCTGTCTTTCTCGCTCTTCCCTCCCCCCTCCTTCCCTTCGCTTTTGCCTTTTATGTCCCCTTCCCTCTCTTTTCTCGATGCGCTCCCTTTTCTTCTTTTCCCCCTCATTGCCTTCCTATTCTCATTATCTCCTCTTCCCCATCCCCTTCCCCATCTCCATCCCCATCCCTTCCCCATCCCCTTCCCCATCCCTTCCCCATTCCTTCCCATTCCCTTTTCTTCGTCACTCTTGTTCTTGGGTAAATGATGTTCCTTATGAATATTAATCCTTTGTTGTAGATTTTATGAGCGACGTGAGCCGTTGCATTATGGGAATCTGACCGTTGCGGAATATGTTCGATGTTTTTTTTCTTCTTTCTTTCCTTTTTTTCTTCTTTTTACCGAATTCAGTAGCCGGTGACAAAAACGAAACATTGGAACGAATGCTGGAGTGAGCGTGCGAGCGAGGCCATCGATCATTCGCACTGGGGTGAGCGTATGTGAACGTGGCGTATGGACCTGTGTGTGTGTTTGTGTGTGAGTGTGTGTGTGTGTGTGTGTGTGTGTGTGTGTGTGTGTGTGTGTGTGTGTGTGTGTGTGTGTGTGTGTGTGTGTGTGTCAGCGTCTGTGATCGAGGCTGTCGGAAGGAATGCACGCCGCTTCTGGCTCTCCGCGTCTTACCAACATGTGTATCGGGAGGCCTTGGCGGGCCGGATAGGCCTAGCTATGCCGAGGAATTACCGGATGGATATTTTCCCTTACTTATTTAGGCTGCATGGTTGTTGCAGATTGCAAGCTTGTTGTGTGGGTCTATTACGAATTGTCCTTCACTGTTTTTTTTTTCTTGTTCTTCATTTATTATTCTGCCACGCCCTCGAAATTGCATTTAGTCATAGTGGCATTGGTGACTGTAACCTAGGCCTCCCGAAACATGGCAAACAAGCAAACCCACTGACTGCATTCACTGTCCAAATTACGTAACGGGTTCGACGGCTAGGCCCGGGGCGCAGAGTGGCCCGCGGAGAGTTCCCGTAGACCTCCTTCAAACGGACCACGGAATGCAGCGGGACGGGAGGAGGCCTAACAAATGTTCCGTAATACCTCAGGCTGTAATTACCGGTGTAGCATATGTAGCTTCCTAACGGGTCGGCTGGGCGACCTAGGCCTACTTTTCTCACCAGCGAGACCAAGAGATTCTGTGTATTCATTCATGCATTGGCCTGGGTAGGGTGTGCACTTGAGTAGAATATGCAGTAGCCTGTGTGTGTGTGCGTGTGCGTGTGCGTGTTTATGTATATATATATGTATATATATATATATATATATATATATAATGTATATATATATTATATATATGTATATATATATGTATATATATTATATATATATGTATATATATTATATATATATTATATATATATATATATATATATATATATTATAATATATTAATATTGAATTTATATATATTATTATATATTATATATCTGTATACTATATACTATCATCTAATATCTTATAATATTATTATATACTATATATATTATATATTTTATTATCTATATATTCTATATGTATATATATCTTATATATTATATATATCTTTATATATCTGTATTACTATTATGTATATCTTAATATATATATTATTTTATTATATCTATATATATTATCTATATATCTATATATATGTTATATATTATATAATTATCTATATATTATATATTATCTGTATTATATGTATATATATATGTATATATATATGTATATATATATTATTATATTATATATATTATATATATATATATGTACTATATATATATATTTATATATAATGTTTATTATTGTATATATATATATTATATATATTATATAATATATATAGTATAATTATATATCTATATATAATATATATATATATATATATATATATATATATATATATATGTATAGTAATTATAGAAAATATGTGATATATATTATATATATGTGTATATATATTATATATATGTGTATATATATTATATATATGTGTATATATATTATATATATGTGTATATATATTATATATACTCTTTTTTGTGCGTGTTTATGCGCACATAACCATGCATGTATACATACATACATACATACATTCATAATAGAGACACTCCCAGAACATAGCATAAATACATTTGCATGAAGCAGGTCATCTCGCGCCGGAGGAAACTGGCGGAGACAATCCTCCGGGCGATCGTCTCGGAACGCTTGGGGGCGATACGCGGCGGCTGTAAGAGGAGACGGGAAGGCTCGAGCGCCGAGCCCGCGGGGAAGCTGCGCCTCCCCCCGGCTGAGGCGGACGGCCCTTCGCGGATTATGTGCGCCGACCACGGTTGGGTTGCGACATGCATACGTATATAAAATGTTTATGTATGTATAAATATATACACACGAGTGGTGCTGAATTAACGTTGCATTAAGTAAGTCGATTTTTTCCTCAGTGAGGTAAATATGCAACGTGCAGGATGCTGATTAATGTCGTCAGCCAACCGGTCGTTGATCGAATAGTTATATATCACCAACCTGACAACTTGTCATGAACCGTCAACAACATAGCAACATTTTTTCGTTTAATAAATAAAAAAAAAAAAAGATTTCCCTCCCCCTTTTTAATTATTTTAATTTTTTAAAAAAAAAAAGGGGTGTAGTGAGTATGTGGGGCGGGACGGGATGAGCGGCGGTCTTGCGAAGGTGAAGCAAGGGAGGATAGGAGAGATAGTGAAGGGGGGGGTATGAAGGGTGAGGGAATGGTGGTAGGAGGATAGAGAGTATGTGGTGAGTGGTGGTGTGTGGGGGGGGGTAATGGTGAGAATAGAAAGGGGGAGATCGATGGGGAGGGGTGGGGAGAGGCACGATATCATTGTGGTATGGATGCGGTTGCAGAGGTATGCGGGTTGATGGACGGGATAGGGGAAGAGAGGGGGGTGTAGGCGGGGGAGGGGGATGGGGGATGCTGGGGTGGAAGGTATGGGTGTGGGTGGAGCGTGTTGGATGGATCTCTCTCTCTCTCTCTCTCTCTCTCTCTCTCTCTCTCTCCTATCCTCTCTCTCTCTCTCTCTCTCGTCTCATCTCTCTCTCTCTCTCCTCTCTACTCTCGCTTCTCTCCCTCTCTCTCATCTTTCTGCCTCTCTTCTCTCTCTCTCTCTCTCTTTCTCTTCTCCTCTCTCTCCTCTCTCTGCTCTCTCTTTCTCTCTCTCTCTCTCCTATCTCTCTCTCTCTCTCTCCTCTCCTCCCTCCCTCTCCACTCTCTCTCTCTCTCTCTCTCTCTCTTTCTCTCTCGTCCTCTCTCATCTCTCTCCCTCTCTCTCTCCTCCTCTCTCTCATATCCTCTCTCCTCTCTCCTTCCCTTCCCTTCCCTCCCTCCCTCCCTCCCTCCTCCCTCCCTCCCTCCCTCCCTCCCTCCTTCCCTCCCTCTTTCCCCCTCTCTTTCTCTCTGCGTCCGTGCATGCGTTCAGACGCGCACATACGAACGTCCATATCCATATTATATATACATGTATACACCTGTGTGTATGTATAGTATGTATGGATGGTAATGCGAGCGATGAGCATGTGCGTGTGCATGTGCGTAGTGTGTGTATGTGTGTGTGTGTGCGCGTCGGCGATATGTGTTTGTAGGGCACTGTTCCTCCTCCCCCGCAACCGCCTTCCGACTTTCCATTTCCGACAGCGGCAAGGGGAGGGGAGGAGAGGAAAAGGGAGAAGAGGTAAAGAGAGTAAAGAGGAGAGATGTGAAGACAAAAGAGGGGAGGAGAGAGGAGGAGGAGAAGAGGTAAATGGAGCAGAGAGAAAGAGGAAGAGAAAGGAGAGAGAAGAGAAGAGAAGAGAAAGGAAAAAGAGAGGAGAGGAGAATGGATTGGGGGAATCCGGTTTTGATTTTTGTTGTAAGATTTTTTTTTGTTTTGTTTTGTTTAGTTTTTTGTTTGTTATCAAGAAAAGGAGATAGCAAAGGTCAGCAAGAAAATTAATGGTGCAAGGTTTTAATTTTGGAAGGGAATTAATTTTTATTTTCGATTTTTGTGTTGTTAGTTCTTTTTTTCGTTTATTTACATAGTTGTTATCCGAAAGTTACATTATGGGAACGACGGATAGCGAACCAATGGAGAATGGAGAAACCGCAAATGTAAAGTAGGTTAAAAGATAGAAAGAAAGAAAGAAAAAATAACAGCAAGGAAAAAAACACACAATAGACACGCACACTCACGCACACGCAAGAGCCCCCCCCCCCCCGTCACCATAAAAAAAACCCACGGATATGTGTCGAAAGCAAAAAAAAAGGTAAAAGAAAATGCAGTAAAATGACTCCTAAAAGAAAAGAATGGATATATAAAAAGAAGTCTGAACAAAGTACAACAAAAGGAAATTCCCAGATAAAGAAAGAAAAAAAATAACATAAGACAAAATATAGTTGAAGGAATTCCCCCCTAAAAAAAAATAGTAAACAGATTGGACAAAACTGAATGCCAGGAAAGGCAGAGAAAACACGGAAACACAGGCGAATGAAGATCGATTAAACGAACCCTCCCCCACCCCCCCAAAAAAAGGAAAAAGGAACAGAAAAGAAAATGCAAAAATCGAACAAGAACGGGGCAGGTGCGAGAACGAAACAGAAAACGGGAGGCGGGAACGGTAACAACAGACTCGGTCGGAATGGGTGTCAACGACCTCCTCCTGTGATGGGTGCTTTCACTCTTTGTCATTTTTTTGTTTATTGCTTTTTATTAATATTGTCTTTTTTTTTTTAAAGAAATGTTTAGGGGTATTTACCTTTTTTTTTTTGGGGGGGAGGGGGGTGGTTGTGTAGTTCTGTTACTTGGGGGTGATTTGTTTTGTTTGTTTAATGCTTTGGGGTTATTTCGAGGGGAAAGAAGTTGGGTGCAGTTGATTTCCGTTTTTTCTAAGTTTGTCTGTGCGTTGTCTTTAGTTTCTGTTTCGTTGTTTGTGATTTTGTGTGTATCAGCTTTCAGTTCGATTTTTTTTTTCTAGAAAAGTGGAGGGTAGAGGGGGGGGGGTGTGTGCGGAAGGCAGATCTCCAGGAAGAGGAGAATAGAAGGAGCGAGAAGGGAAAACAGGAGAATTTATAAAGTATCGGGGGAGGGGGGGAGAGTGATGGGATAAAAAGCAAGAAATAAGAAAAAAAAACGAGTGGGTGGGAGGAAGGAACAGACACACACACACACACACGCACGCACGAACAAACAAACACACGCACACGCACACGCACACAGACGAACAGAAACCGAAGCCGCGAGACCGACAGAGGCAGAAGAATCAAGGAAAGAAAAACACGTCATGGGAGGTTAGTGTATGAAGGAGGTCAGGGCGCGCGTGAAGATGTTTTCTCTCCTTACGAGGCTTTTGCTCGACCGCGAGGACTTACACTGGGAGGGGAGGAGGGGAGGGGGGAGGGGAAAAGGGGGGAGAGGAGAGGGCGAGAAGGGGAGAGGAGCTGGGGAGAGGGGAGGCAGGATGGCCGAAGGGTGGGGAGGGTGGGGGCGTAATCTCGACGGTCGAACGGGATCAGGCAGGGAGACGTGGTCACCTTCGGCGTTTGTTTGTTTGTCTGCTTGCTTGCGGTGGGAGAGCTGCTTGCGACCACGGGCGATTTCTGGCCGAGTGGCGCACGAAAACAACCTTGGGCTGCCGGGGTCAAAGGTCGGGGCGAGGGCGTACTGGTCTGGGTGATGCAGGTGAGCCTGGTCCAATCGGGATGATGGTGGTGGTGATGAAGAAGAGGGAGAGGAGTAGTAATTCATACCTCGTGGGATCCTCCGTATTCTTGAGAACTTGTTTATTTCCTGCTGTGTTCAGGGAGGAAGGAGGAAGAAATTCCTCTATTGGGAGGGAAGGAAAAAGGAAAAAGGGGTTAGCTGATTACCCCACTCCCCCTTCGTCTCCCACTTCCTATTCCCTCTCCGTCTCCCTTCCCTTCCCCTTCCCCCTCCTTCCCGTCTTTCCCTCCCCCTCTTTCCCCTCTTTCTCTCTTCTTCCCCTCTTTCTCCCCCTCTTTCCAGGTGGGCGAGGGTTCGTCCGCCACCCGCCGCGCTCTCGGCTCCCTCTCGTTTCCGGCGCTTTTATGGACGCTGCTCTAGCTGGTCCCGGGCGGCGGGGACGACGGCGAGGTCCGGCGTAACGGACGGCGGATCGGGGCCCGGGATCCGCGAGTATTTCCGGCGCGCGCGAGTGTCCTCCTCGGCGGTGGGAGAAGCTGGGGCGCCGGACGCACCTGGGGCGACGCTGGGGACGGGCCGGTCTCTGTCATGAACATTTCCGGCGAGGAGGGGGGATAAAAGAAGAGGGGGAGGAGAAGGAGGAAGAAGAAGGGAAAAGAATAAGAGGAGTAGGAGGAGAAGGAGGAAGAAGGGAAAAGAATAAGAGGAGGAGGAGGAGAAGGAGGAAAAGAAGAAGGAGAAGGAGAAGGAGGAAGAAGAAGAAGAGGAAAGAATAAAAGGAGAAGGAGGAGGAGGAAAATGAGGATGAAGAAGGGGAAAGAATAAAAGGAGAAGGAAAATGAGGAAGAGGATGGAGAAGTACAAGGAAAGGGAGGGGGGGAGGAGGAAATGCAGTAGAAGGAAAAGGAGAAAGAGCCGACAGTTGTAGTGGAGCGCTGGCGTGGGCGGTTCCAGGGAAGAAGTGGCTCATCGTCGGGTTTCCGGCCACGTCTTCCGCGAGAAGCTAGTTGAAAGGTGACGCGCCCTATTAGCTGCGAGCCGTCCGCCCGGCGCTCCCCGGAACCTCGCCGGAGCGGAAGATCTCCTTAGCCAGGCTTCAGCGCTCGGGCGTCGCTCGTCTCGTCACCCGCCATCGAGCAGCCTTTCGCCGATCTCTCCGTCGGCGGGGCGAGCGGGGCGGGCGAAGGAGGTTGTCGTGGTCGAAAAAAGGTTTCGTCTCCGTCGGCATTCCTGGCGAGGCGCCCCGGAGCGGGAAGACGACGCCCGCACGCGAAAGCCCGGCACGTTCCGGCGTGACTGCGCGGGCGGCGGCACCATTACGCCCACAAAAAGGGGAAAGTGGCAGCGGCCATCAATCGCGGTTGCCACTCTGCGGTTTGCAGGGGGGGAGGGGGAGGTAGATAACCTCCCCCTTCACCCCTTCCTGCCCCCCCCCCTCCTCTACTAATCGCTCGCGTTCTCGGATCGGAATGTTCTTGTAAATACTTTTTCGACTTTTCTTTTTTATCTGTCTTCATTTGCGTCTTCTCTTCGCACTGTTTACATGCAGCTTAGACTCCTTTTCCAAACCCACTTCTTCCTTTACGAGTTGTCCTTTGTCACATCTTTATTCCCTTCTCTCCTTGGCACCTGCAACACAGATTAGTTCGCAGAGCTAGTCATGGATGCGTTATGCTTGGACAGGATACGTGGCTGATTTTTCTTTTGTTCTATTTTGTTTTTGTCTGTAATTTATTTGTATGCATTATTTGTTTTATTATTTATTTATTGTTATTTTGTTTTAATTTTATCATTATTGGTTATTTGTTTTTGTTTGTTTGTTTATCTGCTTATCTAAATAAATAAATGATTATGGGGTTGGGGGGAGGGGGGAGGGAGGAGGGAGGAGGGAGGAGGAAGTTGGTGGGTTGGATGCATCTCTGGAACCGCAGTTGTCATAGGGTCTAATGGGGGTGGGTGCAGCTCCCCCCCCCCCTTTATCGTGCTTGGGACCTTTTAGGGGGAGAAGGGTTAATGTCCTTCGGAGGCCCTTATTCCCCTGTAACCCCCCTTTCTTCCTGTCATCCGTCGCCCTCTCATTTTCATCATGTATTTTAATGGCGTCGATTTAACATAGAATAGAATGTTGGCATCGACGCCAAGCAACAGGCATCGCTGACCCACACGAGGCCGCTCTGATTAAGGTCCCGTAGACTGGGCACCTCGGCTTACGTGGGAAGAGTATCCTTGGAGGTGGACGGCGTAGGATGTAGGTCACGCCCCCTCCTCCTTCCCTTGCCGGCCTTCAAGGTCCTCGTCTGGGACGTCCTCCTCCTCCCTCCCTCACCCACTGAGCAGTCCCGTCCCCCCTCCCTCCCTCTCTCCTGAATGGAAAGATGCACCAGTCAGGGACGGGCGTTGAGATCGGATGCTCGCGGGACAGGATCAGAACCCATTTTGAGGGGGGAGAGAGAGGGTCCACTCTCTCGGTCTTTCTCGTTTTATCTTTTCCTTGTTGTCTCTTTCTCTCTTTCTTTCTTTTTTTTTCTCCTTCCTGTCTTTCTTTTTCACTTTTTTCTCTTTTTTCTTCTCCCTCCCTTTCTCTTCCTATCCCTTCCTTTTCCTCTCCCTTCCTCACCCTGTCTCTTCCTCTCCTTCTTTCCTATCTCTTCCTCTCCTTCTTTCCTATCTCTTCCTCTCCCTCTCCTTTCCTGTCTCTTCCTCTCCCTCTTCCTTCCTCGTTCCTTCTCTCTCTCTCTCTCTCTCTCTCTCTCTCTCTCTCTCTCTCTCTCTCTCTCTCTCTCTCTCTCTCTCTCTCTCTCTCTCTCTCTCTCTCTCTCTCTCTCTCTTCTCTCTTTCTCTTTCTCTTTCACTATTCTTTTGGCAGTAGCTGAGAAGAATTTATACCTCTGTGAGAAATCCAACCAAGTGTATGTGTGAACAAATTCCTTTTATTGACCAACACCTGCGTGGGATTTTCGCGCGTGGCTATTTGGCAATGGAAGAGTGGGTTTCCCTTTTTGGGGGGGGGGGGGATAAAGGGGGAAGAAGGGAAAAGGGGGGAAAGGAAGGGGAGGGAAGGGGGAAGGGGGGGTAGGGAGGGGGGGGGGGGAAGGGAAAGAGGGGAAAAAAGGGAGAGAAAAAGGGAGAAAGGGGAGGAAAAGAAAAAGGGAGGAGGAGAAAAAAGGGGGAGGGAAGAAAGAGAAAGGGGGAGAAGGGAGGGGAAGGGGAAAGGGGAAGAGGGGGAAAGGGGAAAGAAAAGAGAGGGGAAAGGGGGGAGAGAGAGGGGAATAGAGGAAACGGAGAGAGAGAGGGAAAAGGGAGGAGAGGGGGAAAGGGAGAAAGGGGGGGGGAGAGAAAGGGGAAGAAAGGGGGAAGAGGGGAAAAGGGGGAAGAAAGGGAGGGAGAGAGAAAAAAGGGGAGGAAAAAGGGAGAGAGAGAGGGAAAGGGGAGAAGAGAGAGAAGGAGAGGAGAGGAAAAGGGGAGAGAGAGAGGAAGGGGAAAAGGGGAGAGAGAGAGAGGAAAGGGAGGAAGAAGAAGAGAAGGAGAAGAGAGAGAGAAAGGGAGGGGAGGAGAGAAGAAAGGAGAGAGAGAGAGGTGAAAGTGCGTTGTAACCTCGTTGTAGGGTAGATATAGAACGGTGGTAATAAAGAGTAAAACCCCAAAACTTTATATGTGGGAAAAAAGGAAAACAGAAAACGACGACAAAACCAGACGACAGAAAAGGGGTGGGGAAAAAAAAAAAAAAATTTAAGGAGGTGGGGGGGGCATAACTTTTAAAATTTATGAAGCCAAAGCATGTGAGAGAGGGAGAGAGAAAAATAAATTTTGTACGAAGGAGGAAACTCAGGGTAAATCGCCGAACGTGAAGAGTGAGGGGAAGGGAGTGAGGGATAGAGAATGGGAGGCAAGGGTGGATAAAAGGAGGAAGCATGAGCAACGGGGTAACTTAAAGGACAGGGAAGGGGAAAAATGGGGTGAAAAGGGGAGGGATTGAGGGGGAGGAAGAGGTTGAGAAGAGGAGGGGGTTTTTAGGAGGGGGTGGAAAAAAAAGAAAAAAGGGGGACAAAAGTAGGGGGAGAACGAAAGAAGAAGGTACAGGAGCAAGGAGAAAAGGAAGGGTGAAGAGCGAGAGAGTGGGTGCGGACGATGTGTGTTTGTAGGCCAGCCCGCCACCAACCTACCTGTCCAACGCCCTCCCTCCCCCTCCCCCTCCTCTTCCCTCTCCTCCTCCTCCTTCTTCATCTCCTTTTTCTTCTTCTCCTGCTTTTTTTCTATTTCTCCTGCTACCTTTTCTTCTTCTTCTTCTTCTTCTTCTTCTTCTTCAACAACAACTACTTACTTCTTTCCCACCCCCTCTTCCTCCCTCTCCTTTCGTTAATCTCACCCTCTCTCTCCTCCTCCCTCTCCCTCCCCTCTCCCCCCACCCCCTCCCTCACCCCTTTCTCTCCCATCCCCCCCTGGACTTTCTTTTACACCGTGTACTAAACGAACTTTTTTATTACCCCGTAAATTTGCTCTCTCTGGTTTTTGCCCAAACACCTTGTTTTCCGCCCCTCTTGTGTTGCTGAGGAGACCAGAATGGCGACACTGTGTAACAACGCACTGGATATATATATATAAATGTGTGTGCGTGTGTGTGTGTCTGTGTTTGTGTCTGCGTATTGTTTGTTTACTCGTCAGAGAGAAACGTTAGCCATATTATTTTTAAAAAATCGTCAGAGAAAAATACCTGCCACAGAGAAATACATAATATATATTTTTTTATTTGTCAGAGAGGAACACTGGATGAGCTGCCTTTTTTTTGTTACTCGTCAGAGAAACACGCGGTACACTTTTTTACCTGCCAGAAAGAAACACTAGATAAGTTTTTTTTACGATAGAGAAACACTGGATGTACACTTTTATTTCTATAAAAAAACACTGGAAACACTTTCTTCTACTCGCATTCGATTTTTTTTTTATTACTCGCCAGAAAAAAATCACTTTTTTATGCACACGCCAGAAAGAACAGAGAAAAAACAACACACCGTTTTTACAACTAGCAGGGCCCGGGTTTTTTTTGGGGAGAGAGCGGTGGAAGACAAAAGTTGCTGGAGGGAGGGCTTGAGCAAGGGGAGTCTCCGCTGGTCTTGCACGTGTTTGCAGAAAGAGCGATTTGTGAGCGGCAAGGGGCAGGGGGAGGAAAGGAGGGATGGTGTGTGTGTGTGTGTGTGGGTAGGGGGATGTGTGTGTGTGTGTGTGTGAGATAAGCTTGTATAATATATGGATGTAACACGGATGTCTTTAAATTCGATTTTCTGTATCTGTGTTTTTGTGTGTGGATCAACGTCTTTGCCGCGAATAGCATTATTAAGATAATAATAAAAAAAAAAGACAGCTTCTGCTCGTGCCCCCCCCCCCCCCTACCCCTTTGCCCCCCAGAAGCATCCGGCCAGTGTCAGTGGAGTGGCATCGAGTGAGGCGTCGTGCGCGTCGCTCCTCTGGTGCCAGTGCCGGGCTGCCACGAGTCGGATCTTCCTCTTCCCATTTCTTCTTCTTTTCTTTTCTTCCTTTCTTTTCTTTTCTTTTATGTCATTTTATTTTTTTCCTTTCTTCCCTTCTCTTTTTTTTTTTCTTTCTTTCTTCTCTTCTCTTAGTATCTTCACTTTCCTCCTCGCCTCTTTCTTTCACATCTTTCTCTTATTCTCTACCCTTCTCTTTTTTATCTTTTTTTTCTTCACTTCTCGTCTCCTCTTCTCCGTTTCGGTGCTGTTTTCTTCTTTTTTTCTCTTCTCTTCTTTCCTCTTTTCTTTCTTCTTTTCCTTTTCTGCTCTTTTGTCTCTTCCCTTGTTGCCTTATCTTCTCTTCTCCTCTTTTTTTCCTTCTCTTTTCTCCTCTTATTTTCTCTTCTCTTCTCTTTTCCATTCCGTGTTTATTGTCCTTGTTCCAAAGTGTTTTTTTTTTTCGTAATTGCTCTTGATATCCATAATTCCAGTCCTCTTTAAACTTCGTGCAGCTATGTGGCAGTCAGCACCCTTCCCCTAAAGCCTATTAACTGACCCACCTACACACCAACCATACCCACCCACCCACCCATCCAAAACCCACCCACCCACCCGTCCACCCACCCACCAACCTACCCCAGCTTGTTACCTGGAATTAACCCAATATTCATGATATTTAAACCAATTACGTAAGCTTACGCGCCTCCACTTCTAATTTATGGCGTGATATGACATTTTCTTTTAGTGACGTATGTGTTCATTATTTGTTTATTTATTTATTTGTTTATTTGATTGTTTGTTTGTTTGGTTGGTTGGTTGGTTAGAGGGGTGATACATAGTATGGCTTTTCGAGTGGTGGTAGCGTGATTAACAGAACGCAGTTTAAAATTAAACAAAAGATTATCATCAGAGGAGTATGCCTGTGACTGAAACATTTATTACGTATGCAAGCCATTACATAACGACGCCGGGTATTCATTATGCAGGATTTGAACGATTGAGATACGCTCTGTGCATTATTATTGACATTGCACGCGGGGCCTTGCCACCGGCTCATAGGTCATGCCAATATGGGGCCTTAAGAAACCGCCTCTTGTGAGTGGCTGTCACACGAACGAGCTTGTTCGAATTTTGATTGGCAGATTAAGCCCCGCCTCTCCCTTTCCATTCCTTTCACCCTCCACCTTCCACCCTTATCACTTGTCTCTTCTCCCTTCTCCCTTTACCCGTCTACATCTCCATTCTTTACTCTTATCTTTTCTTCCTACCTCCCTTCTCCCTTCTTTCTCCCTTCCTTCCTCTCTCTCTCTCCACCTTCTCTTCCCTCTTCCCCCCCCCTCCCCCTCTTCCAGGGAGGGGTGGGAAGGGAAAAATGGGGAAAAAGGAAGGAGGGAAGGGGGGGGGGGGAAAATGAAGTGCGAAGGGACGGAAAGGGAAAGAAGGGAAGGGGGGGAAAAAAAGGGGGTTAGAGAGAAGGGGGGGGGAACGGGGGGAGGGGGGGGAGAAAAGGGGAAAAAGATTAAAGATGGGGAGAAGGGAAGGAGAGGAAAAAGGACAGACCGATAAAATGTTGACAATATTTGTAATGTGCTCGCAAACTGATCTTTTCACTCCCGGTTTCCTCACCGATAAACAGCTGCCCCCGGTGCTGTTTATGGGGGGGTTTGATTTTTCTTGTCCTCACGTCGCCTGGGGCTGGGGCTTTTTTGCTATAGTTGCTTTTATTCCCCCCTCTCTCTCTCTCCCCTTTTCCTCCCTTCTCTTTCCCTCTCTCTCTCTTTCCCCTCTCTCTCTCTTTCCCTCTCTCTCTCTCTTTTCCTCTCTCTCTCTCTTTCCCCCTCCTCTCTCTTTTTCCCCTCTCTCTCTCTTCCTCTCTCTCTTTTTCCTCTCTCTCTCTCTCTCCTCTCTTTCTCTCCCTCTCTCTCTCTCTCTCTCTCTCTCTTCTTCTCTCTCTCTTTTTTCTCTTTCCTCTCTCTCTTCTCTCTCTCTCTCTCTCTCTCTTTCCTCCTTTTTCCCCTCTCTCTCTTTTTCTCTCTCTCCTCTCTCTCTTTTCTCTCTCTCTCTCTCTCTCTCTACCGAGACTCTTCCTCGTCTCTCTCTCTCTCAATACTCTCTCTCATGCTTTTCCTCTCTCTCTCTCTCCTCTCCTCCGCTCTCTCTCTCTCTCTCTCGCTCTCTCTCTCTCTCTCTCTCTCTCTCACTCTCTCTCTCTCCGCTCTCCTCTCCCTCTCTCGTCTCGTCTCTCTCTCTCTCCCTCATCCTCTCTCGTCCTCTCTCTCTTCTCTTACATACATCATATATACACACACACACAACATTACTATATACACACACACATCATACACACAGCACACACACACACACACACACACACACACACACACACACACACACACACACACACACACACACACACACACACACACACACACACACACACACACACATTCAGTATATTTACCTGTTATTTGTACGTACATCTGTCTGTCCGTCTATTTATCTGTCTGACTGTTTGTCTGCTTGTTTATTGATATATTTGTTCGTTTATATATTCATTTATTTACGTGTGTTAAGTGTAATGAATGTATCGCTGCTGTTCGGCTGTAGCCTGCAGCGTAAAGTGAACAAGCTCTGGTCCATATTTGATATCCCGCATTAGGTATATGATTGGCTGCGTGCTCAGTGTGAACGGAATATTAACGCTGCCCCTCTCTCTTTCTCCCGCAGGTACGTACTGAGGAACGGCGTCCGCGAGACCACTTTTCCCCTCTTCCCACTCCTCTCTCGCTGCCTTTCCCTCCTCGGAGCCGCCCGTGTGGGTAAGTCCGCTCGTCCGACGCCCTAAAGTGGTGCTGGCAGGCCGCCGCGGGCGTTTCTCGGGTTCCCGGGCTCGCGTCTCGCCTCCAGCCCGGGTTGTCCCGGCCGCCAGCACCAAAGGCAGCCAGTTGAACGAGTTCCTGTTGGTTGTTCCCTCGTTCCTCCGTTCCGCCGCTCAACTAGCTCGCTCAGTCCCGCGCCCCGAATGTTTCTGAGCCCCGCCACGAAGCATCTCTGTCTTCTACTTCTGCCTTTTCCTCCTCTTCTGAGCCCCGCCACGAAGCATCTCTGTCTTCTACTTCTGCCTCGCCTTCCCCCTTTACGATCGGGTCCTTTTTCCGCCTTCCCCCTTTCATTTTTCTTCCTCCTCCTGTCTCTTCTGCTTCCTTCTCCAGCTCTTCCTTACATCTCTCTCTTCTCATTTCATCTCCTCCTGTTTCTACCCTCTCCTCCTCCTTACATCTCTCCCTCTTTCTTTCATTTCCTCTTACTCGCCTTCCGTCTCTCCCTCCTTTCATCATCATCTCTTTCACCTTCCATTTCTCCTCCTTTTATTTCTTAATCCTCCTCCTCCTCCTTCCACTTCCTCCTCCTCCTTCCACTTCCTCTCCTCCTCCTCCTCCTCCTCCTCCTCCTCCTCCTCCTTCTCCTCCTCCTCCTCCTCCTCCTCCTCCTCCTTCTCCTCCTCCTCCTCCTCCTTCTCCTCCTCCTCCTCCTCCTCCTCCTCCACTGCCCTATCCTCCCTCTCTTCCTCCGCCGGCGTTCTTCCCACTGTTCTCGCATCCCGGGACTATCGGGCGGTTTGTCTGATCATCTTCGCTTTTGGTTCATGGCAGAGCAGCGCCGTTGACGCTTCGTTTAGCGGGCTTTAACGAAGATATCTCTTATTTTATTTGTTTAACACTTGTACGCGAGTAAACTTTGAGTATATGCTGATCTTTCGCCACACAATAGAGAGCCCTTTTTCATTCACACTGCAATGCACTTATTCTTCTCTCGGTTAATCGAACCTTTTCTTGTGGTCGTTTCGCTGCACGTGGAAGTTTGAGATTTGTTCGAAGGACAGTGTTAGTGTTATTTGAAACCTAATAGCACTATGTATGTGTCTCATGCAAGTGCTGTGAGCACGAAGAGTCGAGTGGAGGGTACACAACGAGCGCAGCTGTACGGTACACAGCGGGGGGCAGCGATGCTCTAGGTAAGCATGGGCTGGTTTCGCTCTGAACGTGCTGATGCTGTTGTCGTTGTTGCTTCTGTTGCCGGCCATGCAGGCGGTCGTCGCCCACGCCGAGATCAGCTGTCTTATCCTGCCAGAGGCGAAAAAATACATACCGGTTGGGGTATTTCGTGCGGCCGTCTGCCACTCTTCCAGGCGGTAAATGGTCAGGGATTAACTTGTGATTTGCTTTTCATGAATTTCTCCTGATTGTTCCCGATTTTTTTTATCCCCCCCTTCTGTCTGTTTCTCTCCTCTCTCTTTCTCGCTCGCTCTTTCTTTCTATCTTCCTTTCTGTCCCCCCTCTCCCTTTCCCTTCCTTCTTTCTTTCCCCCGCTCTCTCTTCCTCTCCCTTCCTTCCTTCTTTCTTTCTTCCCCCCCTCTCCCTGTCTTCCCTTTTTTCACTCTCCCTCCCAGCCCCCCCTCAACCTCCACGTCGCACCACTTGTTGACCACCAGCCATGCATGCTCTCGTTGTTGTGCATGATCGATGGCGGCACCAGCATTTCTTTCTCGGGGGAATCAATGACGGTGCGTGCGGCGAGCGACTGTACCACGTGCTACACCCTCTGCTGCACCGTAATGATCGCTCAGCCGCATTTTTCGCTCTCTAGTAGGTGTGCTTGGCGTGTCGTGGGCGGGGCGAAGGAGAGAGGGCGGGGTTGTCAGTGGCTCTGCCTACGCGGGCATTGAAGGAAGAGGGGGGGGGGGTGAGTGAGGGGAAGTGGGGTGAGGGTCCTAGTCAAGGTCCTCCCCACCCACGCCCTTTGCCACCTTGCTCCTAGACCGGTGCACGCCCCCTTCAGACTGAATAAAAACTACTCCTCCCCTCTTGACCCTCGATCCCCCTTCCTGTTCCCCTCTCCCTTCCCCCTCCCCCTCCCCCCTCTCTTTCTCTTTCTCTTTCTCTTTCTCTTTCTCTTTCTCTTTCTCTTTCACCCTGGCAGCGAGGACTCCGTTTTTCGCTTTCCTTCAGACGTAGAGAGAGAAAGTTTTCCGTGCGAAAGGGAAGGCGCAGGTAAGTCAGGGAGAGGAAGGAGGAGGGGAGGGGAGTATTTGCAGAAGGAGGGAGAGGGAGGAGAGTAAAAGAGGGAGGGGGAGGGGGGGAGGCATTGGTAAGAAGTTTAAAGGTAAAGGGGAGAAGAGGAGAAGGAGAAGAGAAAGGAGAAACTTTGGGGAGGAGGGTAGCAGGTTGGAGGGTAGTCATAGCAGGAGCAGGTCAGCCATAGCAAGAGCAGGTCAGCCATAGCAAGAGCAGGTCGAAAGAGTAGGGGAAAAAATCAGTATGGCGAGGGGGAAGCGCGTGGTGCTGGCTTCTGTCGCAGCTGCAGTCGGCCGTATCCATTTCGACGGATTCTCTCGCTGTTTTCATCAATAAAGAAGCCTTATCAATTGGGTATCTCTGATTGTCACACAGGTTCGCACCCGTACCCGCTCGTTCGCCTTGTCACTCGCTCACTCGCTCACTCACTCACTCACTCTCACTCACTCACTCACTCACTCACTCACTCACTCACTCACTCACTCACTCACTCACTCACTCACTCACTCACTCACTCACTCACTCACTCACTCACTCACTCACTCACTCACTCACTCACTCACTCACTCACTCACTCTCACTCACTCACTCACTCACTCACTCACTCACAGCCGCGTTTCTACGCAGTATGTGTGTGTGTGTGTATGTATGTATGTATGTATGTGTGTATGTATAATGTCTCTTGAATATATATATATATATATATATATATATATATATATATATATATATATATATATGCCCATATGTATATATGTATTTATATATCCATCTACATTTATCGACATAGACATATCAAAATAAGTTGAACTAGACAGTGTGTTGCGCATACACCTCCCTATCGCTTTTTCCTTTATCTTATCTGCTTGGATTATCATCCGTTTATTTTGTGATTAGCGTTAAAAGTAGGTTATAATAAAGCCACCTGTCGAGAGTTGAGCGATGTTTACCCCCCTAGAACGGAATTTCGTGGCATCCCAATATTTCCGTGGTTGTTTTAATCGTAATTGTTTTCGTTGTTGATCTGTCGACCGGCTGGGTCAAAAGAACCTCGATAGGATCTCCTTTCTATTTAACCATTATTATTTATATATATATGGGAGGCGGAACAAAGTCACCAACCACAGCAGTAGAGTGATCCCTTCCTGGCGTGGGAGGAGGGAATGTGCCTTGGTTGAAGGGAACGTTTAAGATTTTTGCTTTGTTAGGAATGGAAGCTTAGTGAATTGATATGTGGCTTGGGTTAAAGGAGTGGCATAACACTGAGATAATGGCTGGGTTGGGATTGGTAATGTGAAAAGGAGATGTGACCCTTCTAGGAACAGATCGGGAGGATTGGTCGAAAGGAGCGGCATAACTTAGAGATGTGAGGAAGGAAACGTGGCATGGCAAGAGGCATGTGGCGAGGCAGATCCAAGTGACGTTCCCGGATGGGAGAAAAGCCCCAAGGAGAAGGACAGGCTGGCGCGGTTCTTGATCTGCTTTGTCTGTCCGGCGTTACCTCTTTTGCGGAGATGGATTACCTGGTGATGTCATGTCGCCGGATTACGTCATCGGGGTGGGTAGTGTAACTCGGCGAATAAATGACGCAAGGAAAGTGACGCTGCACGCGGGCAGGTGTCCTCCGTCTCTCCTCCTCCCCTCTCCCTCCCGGCCTTCTAAATGAAAGCGGGGAAGAAATAATCCGAAGGAAGGATAAGGCGAAGATGACGTCGGCGATAAAGGCAAGTAAGGAGAAGGAGAAAAAGGAAAAGAAAAAAGAGGAGGAGGAGAAGAGAAAGAGAAGGAAAAGTAGAGAGTGACACAAAGGTTGATGAGGGGGTGGGAGAGAGACCCGCATGATTCAGTAATGGCAGTGTGTATGACCGCGTGGGAAGCATGGCGAGGAGGGTGGAGAGGGAGTAGGAGGAGTAGGAGAAGGAGAAGGAGAAGGAGAAGGAGAAGGAGAAGGAGAAGAAGGAGGAGGAGGAGGAGGAATGGAGTGAGAGGGTGGAAAGAATGGAGAAGGGACAGTGTGGAAAGAAATGAGAAGGGACAGTGTGGAAAGAAAAGGGAGAGGGAGACTGTGGTAAGGAGAGAGACGGAGGAAGATTGGAGAGGGAGGAAGAGAAGTTGGAGAGGGGGGTAGAAGAGTTGAAGGGTGGAGAGAAAGAAAAAGGAAGGAAGGAATAAACGGAGGAAATAATGAAGGAAGGTAGGAAGGAGAGGAAGAAAGGGTTGTTGGAGCCTGATGTGTATTTTGGATGTGCCTTGGATGTAGCCTTTGTATTTTGGTTGCCGTTTTATTTATTTATTTTATTTTTTTTTTTTTTTGGGTCAGATTTCTTGTCGACTTTTTCTGTTTTTAGATGGTTTGGATGTAGATTTGTTTTATTTTTTTGCTAGGGTCTGGATTAGTTAAGCTTTTGCTATTTCGAATGTTTTTTTATGCCCCTACCTCTTTCTTTCTTTCTTTTTCTTTTCTTTTCTTTCTTTCTTTCTTTCTTTCTTTCTTTCTTTCTTTCTTTCTTTCTTTCTTTCTTTCTTTCTTTCTTTCTTTCTTTCTTTCTTTCTTTCTCACTTCCGTTCCCCCGCTCTCCCACTTTCCCGCTTTCCCCTTTTTCTTTTTTCTTCTCTCTGTCGTCATTCATTATGTCCAGTTTTCTCATTGTTCCCCAACTTCCTTCTCCGCCTTTTTGTTTTAGTTTTCTCCCTTATCCTCCCCCTTAACGTCACCATTAATTTTGTCAGTTTGCTTGATCCCGGTCGAGGTGTGCATTTGTTAGCCGAGGTACAGGTGTTGCTGAGCAGGTGCAAGATAATGGCAGGTGTTCGGGCCTGGCTTTGAGGTATGCTGGTTTGCAGCTGGTTTGCATGGATGATTATTTATTGCACGTTCCGGCTATGTTGGGGTCGCGGAGTGGTAACGTCATGTGGGTATGTTGGTGGGTCCGCGTCGCGTCCAGTGGAGGAGAAGAAAAGTAAGTGGTAATAATGGTAGTGATTATAAAATAAAGTAATAACAGCAGCAGTGGCAGCAACAAAGGCATTAGCAGCAATAGCAATAACCCCAGCAACATAACAAGAGCGGCAGCAGCAGCAACACCAACAGCAATAACAACAACTTGACAAAACACACAAGTCCACTTGGTGATAATAGGGTAAACTGGGTGAAAAAAACAGGTATAGCTTAGAAGAGAAATTTGTGTTTTCAATAGTGAGGGAAAAGAAGATGGAGATAGAGGGAGAAGGAGAGGGGAGGGGGAGGAAGAGGAAGAGGAAGAGAGAGATAGAGATGAACAGGAGAAAGGGAGAAAGAGAAAGGGAGAGGAGAGAAAAGAAAGAGATCCAACGAAAATCATGGAAAACAGAAAAGCTTAAAAAAAAGAGAAAACGAGAGGCGGGGGGAGGGTGAGGGTAGGCAGGGGTCATTCGCGGCGTGTCATGTGCTGGGCGAAGGTCATTTCAGCTCGTCTAATTAGGCCAAGACCGCTAATGCGCGACACGTCAGGAGGGAGGCCGGATCGTCATGCACAGGCCGCATGATGACTGGGCGGTGAAGAGTATAATTAGTTTCTCCGGAGGTCGGGGGTGGGGGTGGGGGTAGGGGAAGGGAAGGGGTGGGTGGGGAGGTGGGGAAGTGGCGATTCTACAGCGTGGGAATCGGAGTGGAAGGATTGGGATGAGGATGGTGGGGGGGGGGTTGGTTGGTGGGGATGAGGAGGTTGGTAATGATGGTAATGATGATTGTGATGATCGGGGTAGCCTGGGGATGGATTATTTAATATATATATGTATATATGTATACATGTATATGTACATGTATAAATACATCTATCTATCTATCTATATTTACACACACACACACACACACACACACACACACACACACACACACACACACACACACACACACACACACACACACACACACACACACACACACACACAGATACGCACATACACATACATACATACATACATACATACATACGTATTGTGAGTGAGTGTATATGTGTGATTATATATATATATATATGTATGTGTATTCGTGTATGTATACCTGTGTTTATGTGTGTGCATGTACGCTTATACGTACCTGTAAGTCCTTTTGAGTGTGTACCCACATGTATGCATATTTGAGTGAAAGGGCGAGTGTGAGCGCGTGTGGCGTACGGATGCTGGCGGCGTCTGTTCATCCCGTCCCGAACATCTGTGCGCCTTCACCCTTTCGCATCTGGTCTGCTCTTCTGTGCGTTCCCTCCTCTCGCATCAGCATCTGGTTTCCTCTCGCTCTCTCATTTCATCCACCCGTCGCCTTTCTCTTCCTCTTTCTCTTTCTCTTTCTTCTTCTCTATCGCTCGTCGACTTTGGTTGGGACTGGTTGTCGTAAGTTCGCGGTGTGGTTGGGTCATTGTTCTTGATACATTCCGGATTGAGAGATTCGTTTTCCTCGCTCTCTTCCCTCCACTCCCTTCCCGTGTTCCCTCTATTCCCTCCCACCCACCCTCCCATATTCCCTCCCACCCCCTCCCATATTCCCTCCCACCTTCTCCCATATTCCCTCCCTCCTGCCCTCCCTCCCTACCTCAACTACCCTCTTCTCACCCACCTTTCCAACTGTGTTCCGTCTGGTTTTTGATAGGCAAGCAGGTGATACTAGCTTAGGAGGAGGAGAAGGAAGAAGAAGAAGAAGAAAGAAGAAAGAGGAGGAGGATGGAGGATGAAGAAGAAGAAGTAGGGGACGACAACTAGGAGGAGGAGGGGGAGTGGGAAGGAGATGAGGGGAGAAGGAAGGGGAGGGGACGGGATGGGAGAGGAAAAACATAGACGAGAAGGAGGAGAGGCAGGAAGAAGAAATGGAGGGAGAGGTAGGAAGAAGGGGAAAGTAGGAGGAGGAAAAAGAAGAGGAGGGGGAGGAGGAGGAAGAAGGGGAAGAAGAAGAAGAAGAAGAAGGAAAGGGAAAAGGAAGAGGAGGAGAGGGGAGGGTGTTCACACACACAGATGGCGTGGACTTCGACCCAAGTTTGGAATGTTCAGGGACACCCGATCATGACTTGTTACTCCCTGGTGCACTTTTCTCTTTTTCTCCTCCTCCTCCTCCTCCTCCTCCTCCTCCTCCTCCTCCTCCTCCTCCTCCTCCTCCTCCTCCTCCTCCTCCTCCTCCTCCTCCTCCTCCTCCTCCTCCTTCCCCTTCCCCTTCCCCTTCCCCTCTCCCATTCCTTCCCCATTCCTCCCCCCCCACTTCCCCTCCACCAATCTTCCTCCTCCAATCCTCCTCCCCCCACTCTTACTCCTCTTCTTCCTTTTCCTCCTCTTTCTCCTCTCTTTTCTTCGTTTTCGTTCCCTCTTTTCGTTATTGTGTATCTGCAGTGATGGATTTTTTTTTTTTTTATATGTGTGTGTTTTGTTTGTTTGTTTTTATATGCATGTGTTTGTGTCTTGTTAGAGGAGTTTTATAATTTGTTTATTGATTTTTCCGTTTGCAAAGTCCTTTAATGCATTGGTTACGCATTTATTCCATTGGTACAATTACCCGGTATTAGTCCCGGGGAACTAATATTATGTGACCATAAGCAATAACTCTTCCTGGGATATTTGTCAGACTGCATTTTTTTGTTGTTGATAAGTGGTAAGTGAAAAGTATACATGCTAGGAGAGGGGAGGGAGAGGAAGAAGAAGAGGGACGGAAGGGAGATGAAGAGGGATAGGGACAGGGATAAGGACAGGGACAGGGAGAGGAAGAGAGTCAGGGAGTGAGAGAGGGATAGGAAGAGGGACGGGGAGGGGGAGAGAGAGGGAGGAAGAAGGAGAGAGCGAGAGAGAGAGAGAAGAAGAAGAAGAAGAAAAGGAGGAGGAGAGAGAGCGAGAGAGAGAGAGGAGAAGAAAAGGAAAAGGGAGGAGGAGAGAGAAGAAGAAAAGGAAAAGGGAGGAGGAGAGAGAATGAGAGTGGAGTATCAAAAAGAGAGTGAAGGCGAGGAGGAGCACAAAACGCGCCCAACTGCAGCGTAGTCGAGCGGGCTGGAAGCGAGGGCGCCAGAACTTGTCCGTTTTTTCCCCTTCTCCTTTTTCTTCCAATTTTGTCATCGCCGTCATCATTACCATAACAATATTAAGCATCATGTTT
>NC_051391.1:11096411-11098911 GCF_015228065.2 Penaeus monodon | reverse complement strand
TCTTTCTGGTATTTCGCAGTTGTTCGTGGTGTGCTGTTCGATGTGGTTTCATCGGGGGTTTATTTTATCTATTTTGCGCTATTTATTTATTTTGGTCCTTTTTTGGCAGGCCTATAATTAGATTTACTTTTATGGATTTCTTAATTTTATTTTATGAACTAATTTTTTACTCGTGTTTGATAATTGTTTATTAGTTGGTCGATATTTCGTATTTAGTGGAAGGGTTGATCTCGTGTGCATTTGTTAATGGCGGCGGAGAAACGCGGTGGCGGGCATGTCGGGTCCGGCGTGACCTCGGCTGTGAAATCTCCGTCTGGCTTTCGTCGGCGTCGGTGGGTTGCAAATGCAGCTGCCTTATGTTCGACCGAGTGGTGGTGGTGATGAACGCGGTGCCTGAGGTTTGTTTCCTTTCCTTCACGCAGGTAAGCGTTCGTGTACACGCGCATTCATATCAAGCGTTCTCACGCACAAGCACTCGAACACGTACACGTACACGCACATGCACGTGCACACGCACGCGCACGCGCACACGCACGCGCACACGCACACACACGCGCACACGCACGCGCACACGCACGCCCACACACACGCGCACACGCACGCCCACACACACGCGCACACGCACATGCACGCGCACTCGCACATGCACGCTCACACGCACACGCATACGCACACACACGCAGGGATGACAGACAACTGTTCACACACACATTCACCTCAGCCCTCCAACACACGGTCACACACCCACCCACGCACGCACACACGGACAAACGCACACACGAGCGCCTCCCTCACCTGTGTACCCCCGGCCCGAAGTAGCTGACCTTCATGTGGTTTTCAAATACCTCTCGGCTGGAGCTTACTAGTCATCCTCCTCTCTCTCGCGGGACTTCGTTGCTCTCCTCGTCCTCCTCCTCTTCCTCCTCCTCCTCTTCCTCCTCCTTCTCTTCCTCCTCCTTCTCTTCTCCTCCTTCTTCTCCTTCTCCTTCTTCTTCTTCTTCTTCTTCTTCTCCTTCTCTTCTCCTTCTCCTTCTCCTTCTCCTTCTCCTTCTCCTTCTCCTTCTCCTTCTCTTCCCCCCCTCCTTCTCTTTTCCCCCCCTCCCCTTTTCCCCCTTTCCCCCTCCTCCCTTTTCTTCCTCCTCCTCCTTCTCTTCTTTCCCCTCCTTCTCCCTTTTCCTCTCCTTTTTTTCCCCCTCCTTCTCCTTCCCCCTTCCTTCTCCTTCTCCTCCTTCCTCCTCCCTTCTCCTCTTCTCCTTCTCCTTCTCCTCCTCCTTCTCTTTCCTCCCCCTCCTTCCTCCTCCTCCTCCTCCTTCTCTTCTCCTCCTCCTCCCTCTCTCTCCTCCTCCTCTCCCTTTCCCCTCCTCTCCCTTTTTCCCCCTTCGCCTCCTCCTCCTTCTCCTCTCCTCTTCCTCCCTCTTTCTCCTCCTCCTCCTCTCTCCTCTCCGCGGTTGGTCGCTCCTTTGCTTTGTTTATTATGCTTGTCTCTGCTTGTCTGCCTGTCTCTGGCTTTCTGTCCTCTCTCTCTCTCTCTCTCTCTTCCTCCTCTCCTCTCTCTCTCCCCTCCCTCTCCTCTTCTCCCTTTCCCCTCTCCCTCTCCCCTCTCCCTCTCTCCCTCTCTCTCTCTCTCTCTCCTCTCTCTCCTCTCTCTCTCTCTCTCTCTCTCTTCTCTCTTCTCATCTCTCTCTCTCTCTCTCTCTTTCTCTTTTCTCTCTCTTCTTTCCTCTCTCTCTTCCTCTCTCTCTCTTCTCTCATCCTCTCTCCCCTCTCCTCCTCTCCTCCCCCTCCCCTCTCCTCCCCTCCCTCTCTCTCTCCTCTCTCTTCTCTTCTTTCCCCCCCCCCTCCTCTCTCTCTCTCTCTCTCTCTCTCCCCTTCCTAACCTCGTGGTGAAGAGTAGCGAGCGAGCGAGAGGACAAAGAACACCATGAACTTCAGCCAGGTGTGTGCAGGTTTGGGGAAAGGGGGTAGGGAGGGGGAAGGGAAGGGAGAGGGGTGGGAATGGGGGAGGGAGAGGAAAAGGAGGGAAGGGAAGGGAAGGGAGAGAGGAAAGGATGGAAGGAAGAGGAGGCAGCAGGCAGCATGCGGGGGCCCGGCGGGCGGCAGAAACCCAAGCAGTGTCCAACGTCATTGAAAGGTTGCAAAGGCACGTGCTTATCGACAAACCACGTCGGCGGGTGTATTCGGGACTTGGGTTTGGCGGAAAGGGGGAGAGGTCATAGGGGTCGTCGGGGGGAAGTTTTGTCGGCGATAAATGTAAAAAATAAGAAGAAACCGGAGGGAAAGCATGCGAAAGGCGGGACGATGTTACATCCACACAATGCCCCTCATAAAAAAGCCACGGTGTATTAGTCAAAGGAGGATTATCCTATTATCCTGTCTACGATTTTAAGTTTTATGTTAATTCGGTTTGCTTAAAGAATGTTAGACATTTCATTCGTTTTGTTATCCGTTTGTTAATTTGATACATCATATTCATTATCATCTTTATTATTTTTTGTGTGCG
>NC_051391.1:11083911-11091411 GCF_015228065.2 Penaeus monodon | reverse complement strand
GCTTCACCGTGCGTGTGGATCTACCAGTGGCGTTAAGCCCAGTCCCCCCTTTACGCGATACCCGATCTACCCGAGCCAGTGGGTGGGGGTGGGGGAGGGGGCAAGGAGGAGGGATTGTGCTGGTCCCGCGTCCTGGGTATCCGCTTACCGGTGGGTCGGGCTTGATCGCCGTCTGGCTGGGCGAAGGTAATTCTCCTGCGGGTATTCTCTCTCTCTCTCTCTCTCTCTCTCTCTCTCTCTCTCTCTCTCTCTCTCTCTCTCACTCTCGTCACTCTCTCCAATCTCTCCCTCGCTCTCTCTCTCTCGTCTCACTCATCTCTCCTCTCTCTCTCTCTCGCTCTCTCGTCTCTCTCGCTCTCTCTCTCTGCTCCATCTTCGCTCTTCTCTCTCTCTCCTCTCTCTCTCTCTCTTTTTGTCTCTCTTTTTCTCTCTTTTTCTCTCTCTTTTTCTCTCTTCCCTCTCCTTCCTCTCCCTCCCTCCTCCCTCTCTCTCTCTTCCTCCCCCTCACTCTCCCTCCCTCTCACCTCTCTTTCTCCCTCTCCCTCTCCCTTCCTCCCTCCCCTCCCTCTCCCGCTCTCTCCCTCCCTCCCTCCCCCCTCGGTTCCTTTGCACTCCGCATGCGAATCTCGCCGAGCATAACTGGACTTGACTGGCGACGACTGTCCCTCCCCGAGAACGTAGAATGGCTCAAAGATACTGTACAGTCGCGTGTGAAAATGGTTTTTCGTCTCCGTGATTCGGCTTTTGGGGGCTGGGGAAGGGAGAGAAGGGGAGAGACAGACGCACACTGACCAACAGACGTAGACACAGATATAAAGATGCACACGCACACACACGCGCACACACACACACGCACATGCACATACACACGCACATACACACGCATACATACGCGCACACACACGCGCGCGCGCACACACACATACAGAGAGAGAGAAAGAAAGAGGTAGAGGTATAGAGAGAGAGAGAGAGAGAGAGAGAGAGAGAGAGAGAGAGAGAGAGAGAGAGAGAGGAGAGAGAGAGAGAGAGAGAGAGAGTTTTGTTGGCTTAAAGAGTGCGTCACGCGTGCATCCCCCCCCCCCCCCCCCAAGGGACTAACATGTGCGACCGACCGACCCCTTGCCGTGCCCGGGGTGGTCTTGATGGTTCAACCAGCATAGTTCTTCATTTTCCTCGTCTGTTACTTTCTTTGCTTTCTGAATTACCTTTTCTAGAATTTCATTTAATCGCTTTAGTGTTTTTCCTTTGATGCTTAATTTTACTCGTCTCTTTCGTTTCCTCTCAGTTCTCTCGTCTAATTATATTTTCTTGCTTGTATTCCGCGTTGTTTTCTCTCTCTCTCTCTCTCTCTCTCTATCTCTCTCTCTCCTCTCTCTCTCTCCTCTCTCTCTCTCTCTCTCTCTCTCTCCCCTCCCTCCCCCTCCCTCCCTCCCTCCCTCCCTCCCCCCCTCCCCCCTGCTCTCTTTCCTCTCTCTCTCTCTCTCTCTCCTCATCTCATCTCTCTCGTCTCTCTCTCTCTCTTCGCAAACGCTCGTCTCTCTCTCTCTCTCTCTCTCTCTCTCCCCTCCCTCCCTCCCTCCACCCTCTCTACTGCTCTCTCCTCTCTCTACTCCCCTCCCTCTCTCTCGTCCTCTCTCTCTCGTCTCTTCTCTCTCTCTCGATCTCTCTCTCTCTCTCTCTCTCTCCGTCTCTCTCTCTTTCCCTCTCTCTCTCTCTCTCTCTCCCCCACCCACCCCCCTCTGCCTCTTACTCTTACTCTTCCTCTCTCTGTTTTTCTCTGTATATATGTATATATGTGTATGTATGTGTTTGTTTGTATTTGTGTTTATATGTGTATATACATGCATATGTACGTATATGTATATATTTATGTATATATATGTATATATTTATGTAGATATATGTATATATTTGTATATATTTGTATATTATGTATATATATGTTATAGTTATTTATATCATATGTATATATGTTCACTATAATATGTTTATTTATGTGTGTATGTATACATTCCATATCTTTATATATTTGTTCACATTTATCTATCAATTTGTATAAAGGGCGTCCGTGTTTCTTTGAACCTTTCACGGGGACCGGGGTAGGCCGTGTTATCAGTGAAGCGTTAATTCTGTCGAAATGAGCGAAGGTTATCGCCAGAGAACATCAGCTGCCTTTTTTTTCTTAGGTTCGTACCCAGATTGCAGCCGCCATAAATGGGATGAAAGGGGGAGGGGTCAGGGGGGTAGGGGCTAGGGAGGAGGAGGCGGGGGGCGCTCATCGAAAGGTTATGGGCCTAAGGGGAGCCTCGCGACGCCCTGGCACACATCAGGTGGGACAGCGCGGTGGCGAGGGCGACGCCGGGCGCCCTTACACCGGCCGGTCGTCGCGGCCTGCGTCATCGCCGCCTTCGTCGTATCTTTCATCGTTCCCCCTTTTCTTCTTCCCTTCTTCGTCGTCATCTGTCTCCGTCATCTCATTTAACGCCCTCTATGTCCTCGCCTTCGTCATCTTCGTCATCTTCGTCTCACTGTTTGTCACCTTCTCCATCTTTTATTTCATCTTCGTTATCTGCTTCGCCTTCTCCGCCGCCTCCTTCGTCGTCGTCTCCTGAGTAGATAAAGGAGAGGAAAGATAAGACGATGCCTTGAGATGAGCTTTATCAGCGATAAACGTAGCGCTGTAGGTAGTGATAACGACTGATAGAGAGCGGAAGGGGATTGTCTTGGAAGTCAGTTTCAGGGAATGTTTCGGCAACAGTGTATCCGGACTCTTGGCCGTTAGTCACACGAATGGAATATAGGCACGCCACGCCTCATTCGCCTGACTTATTGGCCTCTCTTTCTTCTCTTCTCTTCTCCTCGCCTCTCTCTCCCCTCCTCTACTCTCCTCTCCTCTCCTCTTCTCCTTTCCTCTCTTCTCTCTCTTCTCTTTCTCTTTCTCTTTCTCTTTCTCTTTCTCTTTCTCTTTCTCTTCTCTCTCTCTTCTCTCCCTCTCTCTCTCTCTCTCTCTCTTTTCCTCTCCTCTTCTCTTTTCCCCTTCCTTTCCCTCCCTCCCCCCCTCCCTCCCTCCTCCCTCCCCCCTCCCCCCCCCTCCCTCCCTCTTTTTCTCTCTCCCTCTCTCCTTCTTCCTCTCCGTTTTTTCTTCCTCGATTCCTCGCCCTCGCCCTTTTACCCCTTTCCCCTCCCCCTTATATTCCTCTCTCTCCTTTTTCCCTTTTCCCTTCACCCCTCCCCCTCCCCCCTGCCCCCTCTCTTTCTGCTTCCCCCTTTTTCCCCTCTCTCCTCCCCCCTTTTCCCCCTTTTCTCTTTTCCCTCCCCCTTTCACCCCTTTCCCCCCCCCCTTCCCCCTGTCCTCTTTCCCCCTTTTTCACCCTTTTTTCCCCTTTCCCCCTTCCCCCTTTTCTCTCTGCCACCCCCCCTTCCCCTCCACTTCCCACCCCAAAAAAGAGGGGCCCCCCCCTTTTAAAAGCAATAGTGCGACGCATTCCCGGGGAATGGGCCATTTTTTGGGTTTGACGAAGGACGGCACAAAAAAAAAAAAAAAACAAAAAAAAAAAACGCTGAAGCCGCGATCGAGAGTTCGGGAATTGAGGCGGCTAGATGGGGAGGGGGGGGGCGGTGATGGTGGGTCGAGGGAGGGAGAGAGATGAGTGAGATGAGAGGGAGGGAGAGAGATGAGTGAGATGAGAGGGAGGGAGAGAGATGAGTGAATGTGAGGGGGGGAGGGGGGTGAGTGAAGGGGGAGGGAGGGGGGGAGAGTGAGATGGAGGGGGGGGAGGGGGGGATGATGAGATGGAGGAAGGGGAGAGGGTGAGTGAGAGAGGGAGGGGAAAAGGATGAGTAAGATGAGAGGGAGGGACAGAAGAGGAGAGAGAGAGAGAGAGAGAGAGAGAGAGAGAGAGAGAGAGAGAGGAGAGAGATGAGAGGGAGGGAGGGAGAGACATGAGAGGAAGGGAGAGAGAGAGAGAAAAGGGGCGAGCCACTTGTGATTTTCAGTGGGTAACCCCCCACCCCCCTAAAAAAAATTGCCTCTATGGGATCGTTACTAGAAATGAAAATAGACAACGAATAAAGGAAAGAAAAGTGAAACAAGAATTTTTTTCTTTTCTTTTTCGCGTTGCCCCCTGTTCCTGCTTTTTAATTTCCTGCTAGATTTATTGCCGGTGTTTATTACTCTCCGAAGTGCTTCCTCGTCCGCTTGCTTATACCCCTTTTACTCGAGCCTTTCCTTTCCCCTCTCTCCTTTTTCCTTCTGTTCCCTTGTCTTTTTTTTCCTTGTGCCTTTTCTCTTCTGTGGGTCTTTGGGGTCTTCATCTCCTGCTTTTTTCTGTCCCTTTTTCATGCGTCACTTCTCTTCTGTTCTTCTTTCTACCTGGTTTTTATATTATTTCCCTCTTTCTCACTTTGTTATTTTCTTTTCTATCTCCTTAAAAAAATCTGAGTGAGTGAGAGTGAGAGTGAGAGTGAGTGAATGAGAGAGAGAGAGTGAATGAGAGAGAGAGAGAGAGGAATGAGAGAGAAAGGGGAGAGTGAATGAGGAGAGAGAGAAGTGAATGAGAGAGAGAGAGAGAGAGAGGAGAGAGAGAGAGAGAGAGAGAGAGAGAGAAGAGAGGAGGAAGAGAGAGAGAGAGAGAGAGAGAGAGAGAAAAAGAGAGAGGAGAGAGAGAGGAGAGAGAGAGAAAAGAGAAGACAAAGAGGGGGCGGAAAGATAGAGAGAGAGAGAGGAGAGAGAGGAGGAGGAGAAGAGGAAGAGGAAGAGGAGAGAGAGGAAGAGAGAGAGAGAGAGGGAGAGAGAGAGAGAGGAGAGTGAAGAGAGAGAGAGGAGAATGAGAGAGAGAGAGAGAGAGTGAATGAGAGAGAGAGAGAGAGAGTGAATGAGGAGAGAGAGAGAAGAGGAGTTGAGAGAGAGAGAGAGAGAGTGAATGAGAGAGAGGAATGAGAGAAGTGAAGAGAGAGTAATGAGAGAGAGAGAGAGAGAGTGAAGAGAGAGAGAGGGAGAGAGAGAGGAGAGGGGAGAGAGAGGAGAGAGGAGAGAGAGAGTGAGAGAGAGAGAGGAATGGGGGAAAAGAGAAGAGAGGAGTGAATGAGAGAGAGAAGAGAGGAGTAATGAGAGGGGAGAGAGAGAGAGTGAATGATAGGAGAGAGAGAGAGAGTGAATGAGGAAGAGTAAGGAGAGAGAGAGAGAGAGGAAAAGAGAGAAAAGAGAAAAAGAGGAGAGAGGAGAGAGAGAAGAGAGAGAGAGAGAGGAGGAAGAGAAGAGAAGAGAAGAGGAGGAGAGGAGAGGAGAAAAGGGAGGGAGAGAGAGGAGAGAGGGAAGGGAAAATAAAAGAGGAGGAGAAAGAGAGGGGGAAGAAAGAGAGAGAGGAGAGGAGGGAGGAGAGAGAGAGAAGTTTGGGGAGGAGAGAGAGAAAAGGGGGAGAGAGAGAGATAATGAGAATGAGAGAGAATTAGGAAAGGCAGCCCTTGTGTGAAATGCGAGGGCAAGCAGTCGCGGAGGGAAGTTTTGGTAAGGCACATCGATCTGTCGGTCTCGGAGTGCGATAGCGGTGGGGGGCAGGGTGGGGGAGGTGGGGAGATGGGGAGGAAAGAGAGGGAGAGAGGGAATGGAAAAGGGATGGAAGAGGTGATGGATGGTGAGAAGGAGGGGGGTGGAGAAGATAAAGAGGGAGAAATTGAGATGAAATGAGAGGGGAGAGGTGTTTGGATGGAAGAAGGGGAGGTAGAGAGGAGAGAGAGATATATAGGAAAAGGGAAGCGGGGAGTAATTGCCAAATATATAGTGTGGGAAATAAGGATAGGAGGAGGGTGGAAGGGGAAGAAGAGAGGGAAGGTCTGAAGGAAAGGGGAGAGGGGGAAGGAGGTTGGAGAGGGGGAGAGGCCTGCAGGGTTGGAGAGAAAAAGAACGGAAAAAAGGGAGATTGGAAAAAGGAAAAGAAGGTGGGGGGAGTGGAAGTAAAAAGGGGGAAGAAGGCAGGGGGAAAGTGGCGGGGAGGAGGAAAAGAAAAATCGGAAGATCCCCAGGAGGAAGGGAGGGGCCTAAAACGGGGGGGGGAAAGGAGGGGGCGAAAAAAAAAAAAAAAAAAAAACCAAAGGGCCGGGCGAAGGGTGTTGGGGATGCGGGGCAGGCGGGGAAGAACGGGAAAGCCCCGGGCCGGAAAAGGGGAGCGGGAGGCGGGGGGGAGATAGGGGGGGAGGCAGCAGGCAGGCGGGGGGGGGGGAGGCAGCGGGCAGGGGGGGAAGATAGGGGGGGGAGGCAAGCAGGCAGGCGGGGACACGGGGAGACGGGGAGGCCGGCCAACATAGGCTCGGGGAGATTAATGGCCAATCCCGGTGGCTGACGTTAATCATTACTCTGTCTCGGGTGATTATCTCTCGCCGTGAGACAGATTTCCCTAGAGATTTTGACAAGAGAGAGACTTTTGGGTGAGGGGGAGAGGGCGGAAAGGGAATGGGTGAAGGGGGAGGATGGAGGATGAAGAGGAGAGGGAGGAACGAAGGAATATGTAGTAGGTAAGTGAGGACTTTGGGTTTGGGAATAGGCCGGAGGGGAGGGAGGGATGAGGGAGGGGAGAAGGGGAAATATATGAGGATAGGGGGTACTGAGGGCTTAGGAAGGAGGTGGGTGGAGGAGGGAAGGGGGGAAGGGGCTTAAGGCTAGGGAGGAGAGAGGAGGATTACAGTTGCTGTGAGGAGGTGGTAAGGATTTTTTTTAGTAGGGGGATCAGGGAGCTCGGGGATCGGGGTTGGGGTTTGATGCGATCAAAATTGCGGGGGGGGGGGAGGGAAAGGAGGGGGGGGAGGAGGAAAGGGGGGGGGAGGAAGGGGGCAGGGGGAGGGGGGAAAGGGGCGGGGAAGACGGAGGAGGAAGGGGAGGAGGACCAAAAGGGGCGGAGAGGGAGAGAAAAGAGGGAAAGGGGAGGGGGGGGAGAGAGGGAAGAGAGGGAGAGGGAGAGGAGAGGGAGAGGGAGAGAGGGGAGGGGGGGGAGGGAAAATAGGGGGAGGGGAGAGGGGAGGGGGAGGAAAAGGGAGAGGGAGGGGAAAAGGGGAGAGAAAAAAGGGGGGGGAAAAGGAAGGGAAAAAAAAAAGGGGGAGGGGGAGAAGGGGGGGGGGGGAGGAAAAGGGAAGGGGGGGGGAAAAAAAGGGGAGGGGGGGAAGGAGAAAAAGGAAAGGAAAAGGGTAAGGGAAAAAGGGGAAAGGGGAAGGGGGGGGAAGGGTAGGGGAATTTTTCCATAAAGGGGGGAAACCCCTTTGGGGGGGGGGGAAGGGGGGGGGCCGGTGGGGGGGGATAGGGGGGGGGGAAGGGGGGGGGGGGGAAAAGAGTGGTTTGGGGGGGGAAGGTGGGGGGGGGGGGGACCCCCAAAGAATTTTTTTGTTTTTTTAAAAGGTTTTTAAAAAAAGGCGAAAAAAAGGGAAGCCCAACCCCCCCCCCCGGGGAATCCCCCCCGGGGGTTTGGGGGTGGGGGTGGGGTTTGGGGGGGGGGGTTTTTTTTTTGGGGTGGG
>NC_051391.1:11064266-11083811 GCF_015228065.2 Penaeus monodon | reverse complement strand
AAGGGCAAGGGGGAGGCGAACTAAGAGGGCAAGGGGACAGGGGGGAAAAGGGAGGAGAGCGCGGGGAGGGACGGAGCACCGGCAACCTTTCACCTGAACGCACGGGCGACTTCGAAGGCCGCCGGCCAGGGATGCTCAGACACGAGGAGGCTGGAGGTCCTGCCACAGTTCACTTGAGCGGCGGGGGAGGGGGATGGGTGAGAGAGGGGGGGGGTGGAGGAAGAAGGGAGGGAAGGGGGACGGGGGGAGGGAAGGGGGACGGGGGAAGGGAGGGACCTGCTCCGAGGGATGGGTCGGCCTCGGCTAACTTCTCCTTGGGACAAACTGGGCCGTTGCTCAGGATAAATAGTTTTGAGAGGAGAGGGGGAGTAACGGCCAGAGGGAAGGAGGGACAGAGGGAAAGAGGGAGAGACAAACAGACAGACAAACAGACAGACCAGACAACAGACAGACAGACAGACAGACAGACAGAGACAGACAGACAGACAAACGGGGGGGGGGGAAGAAAGGGGAAGGAGGGAGAAGTGTGGGTATGTAAGAAGAGTTTTGTTTAGGAAGATGACATCTAAGAGTAACTTGTTATGAGCAAGTTTAACATTTTGTTTTGATATGTTTGTTTGTTTAGCTTGATGCATGTATATGCGCACGCGCGCGTGCATGTATTTGTTTGTTTTTTTGTTTGTTTGTTTATATGATGTGAAATATTTATATATATATTGATATGCAAATATAAATAACCAATAGCACACGCGTGCATTACACTCGGGCATACATTAGAACCACTGGTCTATATCTCTTCTTCTTCGTTGCAGGTAAGCGTGCAGGCGGCTCATCATGGCAGCAATTGAAAGCGCGCGGCTGAGTGAAGAGAAGGACGGGAGATGATAGCGAGGAAGGCATCCAGCTGATCGATCGGGATCTTCACAATCCCCTTTCCCTTTCCTCTTTTTTCCTCATTTCTCTAATTTATTCTTCCCTTTTCTTATCCCCCTTTCCCCCTATCTCTCTCCCTTTCTTCGCTTTTTCCTTTTTTTTCCGTCCTCCTTTCTTACCTTTTTCCTTCCCTCTCCCCTCTCCCTTCTTTCCCAATCCCTTTTCCCTTTCCCTTCCCTTCCTTTCTCCCTTTCCCTTACCCTTCCCTTCCCCCTTTCTTTTACCCTTCTCTTCTCTTTTTCCCTTACCCCTGCTCCTTTGCCGCATTTCTCCCTCCTTTCGTGTTCCACTTTTCCATTCCCCTCGTCCTACCCTTTCCCTTTCCCCTTCTCATTCCCCTCTTCCCTCTCCTTCTCCGTCTTCCCCGTTCCCTTTGTTTCCTTCTTTCCTCCCCTCCTTACCCTCTCTTCTTCCCTTTCCCTTTACCTTTTATTCCCCATCCTCCCCCTTCTTATCTTCCCCCTCCCGCTCTTCTACACTTCCTCTTCCCTTTCCTCACCTTCTTCCCCTCCCTCCCCCATTCCTCTCTTTTTCCCCTTTTTCCCCCTGCTCCTCCTCCTCCTCCTCCTCCTCCTCCTCCTCCTCCTCCTCCTCCTCCTCCTCCTCCTCCCTTCCTCTTCCTCTTCCTCCTCCCCATCCCATTCCCCCCTCCCCCTCTTGCTCCTCCTCCTCTTTCTCCTCCTCCTCCCTCCCCCCTCCCCCTCCCCCTCTTCCTCCTCCTCCTCTGCCTCCGCCTCCTCCATGTCCCCCTACCCCCACCCCCTCGCGGTTACCCTAGGATGTAAGCGGAGAAGGTATGTTCTGTCCTTTTGCCGAGGAAAGACGGGCAGGGAAGGCACAAGGCAGAAGGGGAAACTCGAGGAGGCGATACGGCCGCTGCGAGTCGAAGGGCAGTGCTGATTTTTTCTTTGTAAGAGATGTATTTTTTTTTTACCGTTATGTATTAGTGGGTCAGTGAGTGGGTTGGTGGCATTCTCATTGTGATTTTTTTTTGTTAAGATTATCGCTGTTATTCTCTGGTAATCGGTCTACGTTGTTTTGTCGTTGGTGATTAGGCCGTCATTGTTGTTATTATTTCCATTATTATTGTTATTGTTATTATTAATGTTGATATTATTGATGATGATAGTCACAGTAATAGTAATATAAAATAATAAGAATCATTACTGTTGTTGTTATTATTATTATTGTTGTTGTTATTGTTGTTGTTGTTGTTGTTGTCGTCGTTATTATTATTATTATTATTATTATTATTTTATTATTATGAATAAGAAAAGAGAGAGAAGAAAAAAATCATCACCATCATCAATAATCTTAGTTATTCTAGTTACTCTTTTTTGTTAATGAGATCATCACCACCACCACCACTCCCCCACCACGACCCCCACCACGACCCCCACCACGACCCCCATCATTTACTCAGCCTGCGTGTGTGTGACTCACCGCCCGTGCAGATGCGGAACGAAGCCTCCAAGAGTCACAACAGAGGCGGTTTTATTTCGGGATTTTGTCGACTCGGGCATCATTTCGGGGGCGGAGGGGGTGGAGAGGGTGTAGGTTGGTGGTGGGGGGGGGGTAATGGGTTTGTGTGTTCGTTTGTTTGTCTGTTTGTTTTTGTTTTATCTTTGCGATTTGGGAGGAGGGGGCTGTTGCTTTATTATCTTTGAGATTGTATGTTTATACATTAATATGTATATGTGTTTAGAATTTGAAATGTTTGAATTGGTTTTAATCGAGTGAATGAAGTTGTGTGTAGTTGACAGTCCTCTCTCTTTGACATGATTATATGTGTTATTAAAACTGATTTGGTTTTATCTAAAAAGCGACGTTGAGTGTGGTTGACAGTTCCCACAGTGTCGGGATTTTAAATATCTATTAAAACTGATTTGATTAGGCTATATCCATTGGCTGAATTCGTGTGTGGTTGACAGTCTCAACCATGTCATCATCGTAAACACCGTTAGCTTGGCAGGTCGATTACCTGGTTGCGGCGACAGGGAGGCGAACCTGGGTCCTCGCTGTCACCCATGCCGCGCTGGAAGAAGGGGCGCTCAGGGACAGGGCTCTGAGGGTTAGGGCAGTGGGGGGTAAGGGGGGGTTTAGGCAAGAGGGTTTCGGCCCAGGGAGAATAATATGGACTGTGGAGAGGGAAAAAAACGGTTTAGAGCTATAGGGAACAAACGCTTACACCGCTTTGGAGGACAAGCGGTTTATAGAGCTCTGGAGAACAACGACTGTAGGACTTGATAAGGATTCTTAAACTATGTGGGGATTTAGAGAATCAACAGCAAGTGCGTGAAAATTGAGGACTGTGGTGGAAAATTGCATTGCTATAGAAATGATAAAATGTAGATAGGGTATTTAGGAAGAAAATAGAATGGGCAGGCTATATTTCTCAAAATATGGCTGATTCAAAGTCTACTCGATTTATATATTTTTTATAATGGTTATATCAGTAATACAAACTTCCTTAAATTGTTGGTTATACAATTTGATCTGTCGGAGCAATCAAAATTGGAACACTGCTAGGCGATAGAAAAGTAAACGGGGATACCCTGGCGAGATTGGTAATGCTGGCCGTGTACCGTGTACCCCTCCTTCTCCTCCCCCTCCCTGCAGGTCCCGTACGACCTTGGGATGTGGGTCGTTGTAGGGCAGATTATTCAGGAGAAGGTCAATGAGAGGTAGCCAGTGGATGAGGTCTCAGGCACTCGTCAGGCTAAGGGGGCGTGGCGAGGTGGGTGGTAGACTCGCGCTCCCTTTGTTTCGTATTTTTTTGGTCTTTTTTTTTGCTTTTCTAGGTCTTATGCTGCCTTGCCCTCGCTAAATCCTTTTCTCTCTCTATATATATATCCATCTATCTATCTAATTATCTATCTGTCTATCTCCCCCTCTCGCTCGCTCCCTCGCTCGCTCGCTCCCTCGCTCCCTCCCTCCCTCCCTCCCTCCCTCCCTCCCTCCCTTCCTTCCTATCCTCCCCCCTATCCCTCTATCTCCATCCCTCATCACATTCCTCTCCCTCCCTCCCTTCGCTTACGTGCTTGTTTAAACGTACGCCTTTGTTCGTACATTTAATATTTCACGGCCTTGACTCCCGCGCGGGTATTTAAAGAGACTAGAATGATCGGTGCGTTGGCGTATTTAAAAGGGCTGTAGATCTGGCAAAGGGTATAGGTGATTCAGTTCTGTTCGGAAAGGGTAATGTCATTTGGTGGTTGAGAGTTCGAGTCGCGCCTCGTCATTGTTCAGAGGGGTCTCGGCCTTGTATCTGTTTGTTTGTTTGTCTGTCTGTCTGCTTGTTTGTCAGTCAGTCTGTCTGTCTGTCTGCTAGTTAGTTTGTTTGTTTGTCTGTCTGTCCGTTCGTGTATGTCAGTCTATCTGGCTATCTCTCAGTCGCGATGTTTTCAATTAGGATGGGAAATTGGATGGGAAAAGGAGTCGAATTCAGGAAAAGAATGAAAGAAAGATTACATAATTAAGATAATGCAAAAAAATGAATTAGTTAAAAAGAAAGGGAGAGCAAAGAGTGTGGTTGTTATTATATCTGTTGATATTTTTAGATCGCGGTATTTAGCTGCTCTTGCCTCGTATTGCTAGGGTAATGTGCCGTAATGTTTTTTTTCCGTTTTTACGTTTATTTTTTTATTCAAAGGAGCAGATGTGTATGCTGTAATTTTCGAGTAACTTCGCGTGTTTGTTTGCTGTTTGGTTGTGAATTGAGGATTTTACTGCTTGTTGTATTTTTGAATTTTACCTCGTGTTATTGTTGTTCCTCGTCCTCGTCGTCCTCCTTCCTCCTACTCCTTCCTCCTACATCCTACCTCCTACCTCCTACCTCCTACCTCCTACTCCTTTCTCCTACTCCTTCTTCCTACTCCTTCCTCCTACTCCTTCCTCCTACTCCCTCCTTCTCCCTCCTCCTCTCCTTCCTCCTCCTTCCTCCTCCCTTCCTCCTCCTCCTCCTCTTCCTTCCTCCTTCCTCCTTTTACTCGTCTTCGTCTTCATTATTTTTTTCTTCTTCAATTTCTTCTTTCTCGTGTTCTTTTCTTATCCCGAGTTCTCCTCCCCTACTTATTCCCCGTCTTCTTTAATTTCATCTTCATCTTCATCCTATCCCTTCTCTTCCGATTCCCTTTTCCCCTCATCTTCATTTTCCTCTTCCTCTTCTTCCCCCTCCTCCTCTTCCTCCTCCCCCTCCCCCTCCTCCTCCTCCCCCTCCTACTCCCCCTCCTCCTCCCCCTCCCCCTCCTCTTCCTCCTCCTCCCTCTTCCTCCTCCCCCCTCTTCCTCCTCCCCCTCCTCCTTCTTCTCTTCCTCCACCCCCTCCTCCTTCTTCTCTTCCTCCTCCCCCTCCTCCTTCTTCTCTTCCTCCTCCTCCTCCTCCTCCTCCTCCTCCTCCTCCTCCTCCCCTCCTCCTCCTCCTCCTCCTCGCATCCTGTCTGACAGTGCAAGTTTGTGGTTGCCTGTCGCGATTACTTGTCTTCGCCTGATTTATTAAAAAGGTCTGGATTTATTGGTCTGTTCATTGCAACATTTTATGCTTACTTGTTGCAAGTTCGAATTTCAACATACTTGATTTGTTTATGGCGTGTGTGTGTGTGTGTGTTTGTTTGTTTGTTTTTTTATTTACATTTGTATACGTCGAATGGGTGTAAGTTTTGTTGTTTAGTATTTATATAATTGTTTATTTACATATTTGATTTTTTTCCTCCGATATGAATTGCTAAATGCTGAATGGAGGAGCAACATGGTATACACTTCGATCAGGGATTATAGAGTTGTCAAGATTCATTGCTTGTTGGATTTAACTCCCTACTTTGCCGCAGCGCCATTGCATAATTCTTGCATGGATTGCTTTGCTGCTTGTGAGTCTTTTTTTTCGTTTCTTTTTACTTCCTCCTTCTCCTTCTTCTCCTTCTCCTTCTCCTTCTCCTTCTCCTTCTCCTTCTCCTTCTCCTTCTCCTTCTCCTTCTCCTCCTCCTTCTTCTTCTTCTTCTTCTTCTTCTTCTTCTTCTTCTTCTCTTTCCTTTTACTTTTCTGTGTTATTCTTGTTGTCGTCTTCATTGTCGTCTTCATCGTCAACATTATTATTATTATTTTTAGCATTATTATTATCATCATTATCATAATTATGAGGATTATCATTACTATTATTACACATTAATCTCAAATTAATATAAGTATTGATATTAATATCGTTCCCATCGATTATTATTATTATTGTTATTCCTGCTCTGCCCACCATTCTTCACCTTCTCCATCACCACCACCATCACGCAGCTGGTCGGAGCGTAGCGGAGTCGCTGTCATTGTCGGAGAGAGGATTCCGATTATTTATGAACTGTTGGGTTTGAGTCCTTTATATATATATATATTGTGTGTGTGCGTGTGTGTGTGTGTGTGTGTGTGTGTGTGTGTGTGTGTGTGTGTGTGTGTGTGTCTGTCTGTCGTCTGTCTGTCTATCTGTCACCACGCGTGTGTGTTGTTTACCTCTGTGTGTATTTGCGTGCGTATGCATGTTGATAAGTGTGTGTGTGGCTGTGAGCGCGCGTGCGTGCCTGTGCATCCTTGGGTGGGATAGCGGAGCGAGTAGGCGGGCAGCGGGCGCGCCAGCGGGGAACCAGCTGGTCGCGGCGGTGCCTCTGTGTGCGCGTCCGTGTGATGGCGAGTTGTCCATGTTTATTTATGTGTATGCCTAGTGCGTGCGTGCGTGCGTGCAGGTGTCCTTGTGGTGTGGCAGAGGCGGCGGAGGCGGAGGCAGCGGCGGCGGCGGCTGTAGGAATGATCAATACGGCCTCGGCACGTACAAGGTCCCGCGTTACGCCCGCCCCGACTTATTGCTGAGTTCAGGAGGTGTTTAGTGCCTCGGCGGACGGGGCGGCAGGGGCTGTGGGCGCAAGGGCGGGGCTCGGGGGGGCGTCGTCGTCATCGTTGTTGTTGGTGTTGTTGTTGATGATGACATATTTGATGTTGATGTTTTCTTCGTTGTTGTTGTTGTTGTCATATTTGTCGTCTTTACAGTTGCGATTGTTGTTGGAGTATTATCTTGAGTGGAAAGGATATTTTTCGACGCATTTTTTATTACCTTTTCGTTTGTTTGCCAGCATATGTTTATTGTACTACATGTGTTATCATTCTAACAGTGATAAATACTATGATAGTGACGTGCTGATGATAGATAAAGAGAATGACAGTGATGATCATTGTAATAGTAATAATGTCAATGGTAATGGTAGAAATAATAGGCAGGATTATAATGATCCACCATGATCATCACGACCCGCACTCACCTTCACGATCGTTAACATGTAATCTTCACCATCGTCATTGACCCTACGATTATATAAGATTTATCTTGTTTACTCAAAGTGTATACGTAATTATGTCGCTTTGCACTATCTGCGCTGATACTGAAGGAGGTATCACGAGGAAGGTTGTGGTACGTTATTTTTACTTCTTTCTCCGCTCCCCTCTCTCCTCTCTTCTCTTCTCTCTCTCTGCCTCATTCTCTCATTCTTCTTCTCTCAGTACTCTATTCTCCTTCCTCTTCTCTTATACTGAATGATTATCATCAATTTGTACTTATTTTACTCTTCCTCCTCTCTCTCTCTCTCTCTCTCTCTCTCTCTCTCTCTCTCTCTCTCTCTCTCTCTCTCTCTCTCTCTCTCTCTCTCTCTCTCTTCTCTTCTCTCTCTCTTCGTCTCTTCTCTTTTTTTTTTCTGTCTCTCTCTCTGTCTTCGTCTGTTGTTGTGTTGTCTTCTCTGTCTGTCGTCGTTCTTCTCTCTTCTCTTCGTGCTGCTCTTTGCTTGTTCTTCTTCTCTCTCTCGTCTTTCTCTCTCTTCTCTTCTCTCTTCCTCTCCCTGCTCCCTCTCCCTCTCCCTCTCCCTCTCTCCCCCTCTGTGTGTGTGTGTCTGTCCGTCCGTCCGTCCGTGTCCGCGTCCGTCCGTGTGTCTGCCCCCCCCCCCCCTCTCTCTCTCTCTCTCTCTCTCTCTCTCTCTCTCTCTCTCTCTCTCTCTCTCTCTCTCTCTCTCTCTCTCTCTCTCTCTCTCTCTCTCTCTCTCTCTCTCAGTCCCCCTCCCTCCCGCGCTCCCTGCCTTCTGTATGCCTGTTTTCCCATCTATCTATCCATCTGTTTGTCTCAATCTCGCAAACTCGGTCTCTGTCCTGTCTATAATTCTACCTCTATCTCTGTTCTCCCCCCCCCCCTCCATACTGTTACCACTGCCACGGACAAGTGCAACGTCACGCCGCCTGGCCCTCCTCTTCATCCCCCGACCCTGGCCTCCTCCTACCCCCTGCCCTGGCTGTCCACCTCCCTCCTTGCCCTGGGACTCATCCCCCTTCTGCCCTGGCTCCCCCCCTTCTGCCTGGCTCTCCCACCCCCCTCCTGCCCTGGCTCTCCCCCCCCTTGCCCTGGCTCTCCTCCCCTTGCCCTGGCCCTTGCTTGCCTTGTGTGACGTGCTCGTCGTGTGCGCGCGCGCGTGTGTGTGTGTGTGTGTGTGTGTGTGTGTGTGTGTGTGTGTGTGTGTGTGTGTGTGTGTGTGTGTGTGTGTGTGTGTGTGAAGGGCGCGAGCTGAGTCGACGTCGGCGGAACTTGGTGGGCACTCTACGGGCGTCTTCTAATCCTCTCGATGGCGAGAGGCGATTCCGGCTGTGATGATCGGGAGGGGGGGGAGGGGGAGGTGTTTTCGTTGCGTGGGAGGTACAGTGAGTTGTAGTCTTTTTTTATGCATGCGTTTATTTATGTATGATTTTTGTTGTTGTTGTTGTTGTTTTCTAGCATGATCGTTATCATCATTATCTTTTATTATTGGTATTATTATTATTATTATTGTCAGTTATCATTATTGTCAGTTATTATCATCATCATCATCATCATCATCATCAATCAGTCATCAGTCATCATTAGTCAATCATCATCAATCATCATCAATCAATCAGCATCACCATCACCATCACCATCATCATCATCATCACCATCATCATCACCACCACCATCACCATCATCAATCAATCATCACATCATCATTATTTTGGTGGGGGTTTACATGTGCATATGTGCCTTTGTTAACTCACAAGAGCACATGTAGAGTCAGAAAAAAAACTGTCGTTACCTTTACTTGCGATCAATCAGGAGCTGAGCGCTTCTTTCTGTTATCACCGGATTACGGTGCTAACTACCTTGCCTCAGTATTCCACACCACTTCGTCGACTTTTCATATCAGTTTGTGCAGAGGATAACGATACTTTCTATGACAACCAACACGTAAGCACATTTACCTATTCACACAAGAGACACACACGGACACGCGCATGCAAGCACAGCAAACCCCTGGCCCTGTCCTTTCTATTTATCTGCCTGAACGCGCGTGCGATTTGGCCTCCTGGAAACTAGGGAAGTGGGAGGCCCTGCTCGGAACAAGGAACAAACATCCACATAGCAGCGCCCGCCCAAAATCCGCCGTGTGAAGATTGTATCAAATTAGCGGCTTTGAAGTTGGGTCGCTGTTTGGCGGGCGTCGGGGCGAGCGTTCGTGCGTGTTTACGATTCTGTGTCGAGAGGAATAAGACGAGGGGAAAGTGAGGGGAGGGAGGGGGGGAGGGTTATGGAGCGAAGAGAAGGGAAGAAGGGGAGAGTTGGAGAGAGAGAATAGTAGGAGGAGGAACTGGATGAGGGGGAGCGAAGGAGGCAGAAGGCGGGAAGGAGTGAGGGAGGAAGAGGAAAGGGAGTGAAAAGGTTACACGAATTAGGAGAGACGGACATACAGTCACAAAGACACACAAAGAGGCGAAGGACAAGTGGGCGGCAGCGGCGGGAGTGCCACCAAGGGACGCCAGAGAGATTACAGGAAAGGACTCCACTCCTGTGCCTCGACCGGAGTTCCTTCTCGAAATCTCGTGAAAGTTCTCCTTCTCACCCGCGAACCCCTCTTTATAGCCACGAAAACCCTTTCGTCCCCCTTTTCCCTTTAGGTGGGACCTTTCCCTCCTCCTCTTCCATCTCTCCTTCTCCCCTCTCAGCTTGCAATTTTCCTCTTTTCCACTCCTTTCTTCCTTCATTTTCCTCCCCCTTTTTTTAAAACCTCTCCTTTCATCCCCTGCCTATCCCCCCTTCCTCCTTTCCTTCTTTTTCCCTTCTTCCATCCACACACCCATCCATCCATTGAGAGGGAGGTAGAGGGGGAGAGGGGTAGAAAAGGAGAGGGATAGAAAGGAGGGAGAGGGAGAGGAATCAGATACAGATATAGATAAATAGACAGATATAAATATAGATGGATAGATAGTGTGTGTGTGTGCGTGTTTACGTATACGATTAAATCTGATTGCAAATATACATGTGCACTTACGTAGGCACACATGTGTAATTTGTAGTACACCTGCGCCATGTACATTCATAACACGTGCAAACCTCCTCCTCCCCTCCCCCCACAATACAGAAAACTTTCTGAGGTTACCGGCTGCTCTGGTGCAGGGGCGTCCGGTTGCCCGTCGGCATCTCCGCGGCGCCCCCGATGCGGTCTTCAAAGCATCCGAGGCGCGTCCAAGGTCTCTGGCGGAGGGAAGGAAGATGCAGCATCCACGTGCCGTTGTGCGTTGCCATGGTTACCGCCTTCGTTATTCCCCTCCGCTAATAAGCGTCCTCGGCGGAAGAAAGGGCGCTTCGAGGGACGCCACGTTAGGGAGGGGGAAGGGGGGTTGGATAGGATTCCGTGGCTGATGCTGATGTGCTTTCGCCGTCCTTTGCTTTGTGGTTGGGCGGGGCAGGAAAGTGGCCCTTGCTTTTCTGTAATTTAATTGTATATGTATGGGTTTATGATATGTGATATATATGTACTGCATATATATATATATATATATTATAATATATATATTATATATATATATATATATATATATACACATTATAATTATAATAATAATATTATATTTATGATAGAACACATTAATAATCACTATAATATATTAGATATATTCATATATTATATATATTACACACCCCATATATTATTAGATATATATAATTATTAATTTATTAATATCTATTTTAAATATATTATATAATAAATATATATATTTTATAAAATATTAATATATAATATATTAATATATAAAATTATAATATTTTATATTATATATATATATATAAAGATATCTATATATAAATATTATTTATATATTTAAATATATTATATTTTATATATATTGTAATATTTTTTATATGTATATTAATATTGTAAATATATTATATGTATATATTATCATTTATATATATTATATATAAATTTATTATATATATATTATATATAAATTTATTATATATAAATGTATTAATATATATTTATATAATATATATATATATATATACAATACATAATACTAATACTTTACTACATACATATACATATATACATACATATATATGTAGTATGTATGTATGATATATGTATGTATTATGTATATATAATTAGTTATATAATGTTTAATTATATGTTGGACATATTATTTTAGTTCCTATTGATATATAATATATATTTTATATATATATTTTAAATAAAATATATATATATGTTGTGTGTTGTGTGTGTGTGTTGTGTGTGTGTGTGTGTGTTTTGGGGTGTGTGTGGTGTGTGTTTGTGTTTGTTTTTTGTTTTGTTTTTTGTGTTTGTGTTTGTGTTTGTGTTTGTGTTTGTGTTTGGGTGTTTGTGTTTGTTTTTTTTTTTGTGTGTGTTTTTGTGGTTTGTGTGTGTGTGTGTGTTTTTGTGTGTGTTGTGTGGGGTGTGGTGTTGTGTATTTTGTATATTTTATTGTATTAAATATAAATAATATTTTATGTTACAATTATATAATATATTTTGTATAACATAAATTATATATATACAATATACATATATACAATATACATATTTTATACATATTTATACAAAATATACATATTTATACATATAACATATATATACATATATATATAATATATATATTTATATATATATATATATATATATAAAATATATTTTATAATATGTTTTAAATATATTAAAATATATACACACATATACACTTACATATCTCATCATCATCATCATCAACATCGTGGGCCTCGGTTTGCCAACTCGTAAAGGGAAAAGGGGAGAAGCGCGAGCCATTTCTTTCCCCACAACCTCTCATTGTGCGACTTCCCGTCACGTGTTCTGTCATAGCTCTCGTTAAGATGCCTTTTCTGTGGCTATATTGCTGCTTGTTTATTTGTGGATGTTAGAAGTGTTTGTCTGTTTTATGTTTGTGCTTCTCTGTGCCGCCACAAATTTTACTAAGTTCTCTCTGTATATATATATTTTTTGAAAAATTGTTTTTCCTCTTTCCCTTTGCTTTCCCCTTCTCGCTTCGTTTCATTTTTTTATTCCCTTCCTTGATTTCTTCCTCCCTTCCTCCCTTCCTTCCTTCTTTCCTTCAATTCCTTCCTCTCCTTTCATCCTTCCGTTCTCCCTTCCTTCATTTTTCCTTCCTTTCCCTTCATCCTTCCTTTCTCCCTTCCTTCTTCCCGCCCACCTTCCCTCCCACATACCTTTATTCCTCCTCCTCTCCCTCCCACCTTCCCTCCTACCCACTTATCCTTCCTTCTGTTCCTTCCTTTCTTCCTGCAACATCCTGTATCTTTTTTCCGATCTGTTTCCTTTCTTTTTCCAATTCTCTTTGTCCTTATTTTCCTTAGTCCTTATTATTCCTTTGTCCTTTTTATTTTCCCCCTTTTCTTCAACCTCTCAGTAGCGGAGATCAGCCTCTTGTTTGACACAGTTAGACTTATTATTCATAGGTTTATTAATAGCCGCGCGTAAACTCGGATGTTCGTGTGGCTTGGTTGTCCCTTGTCGCGTTGCACAAGTGCGATTTTGTTCTTGTTGTATCTCTCTGCCATATGTGTGTCTGGTGTGTGCGTGTGTGTATGTTTTGATACCTCCCCCCTCCTCTTCTCCTACTCTCCCTCTCTCTCTCCTCTCTCCTCTCTCTCTCCTCCCTCTCTCTCTCTCTCTCCTCTCTCTCTCTCCTCTCTCTCCTCTCCCCCTCACCTCCCTCCCTCCCTCCCCCTCCCTCCCTCCCTCCCTCCCTCCCTCCCTCCCTCCATCTCATCCTTTTCAGTTGCCGTCCTGTATCTCTTTGCCCACGTCCGCCTGTCTGTTTGCGTTTGGCGTCGGGTCAGTCGGGGAATATATCGCCTTCCGTTTGCATAGCGAGTCCTAATCCGCGTCTCCGAGATGTTTGGCGGATGCATGGGGGGGGGGGGGATGGGGGAATGGGAGTGGGTGGGAGGGGGAAATTTCAGAGTGGGGGTGAGGGCAAAGTTGACGGGAAGTTGCTTGCGGGCGTTCATTTGCGTGTCTTCTTTCTTGGTCTCTTGTCTCTGTCTCGGCTTGTATGTCTGTTTTCTTTCTCTCCCTCCATCCAACCATCCATCCCCCTCCCCCTCTTCCCTTTCTCCCTCCTCTCGCCCTCCCTCCTTCCTACCTCCCTCCCTTTCCTTCCCACCTTCCCTCCCTCCTTCCTTCCCACCTTCCCTCCCTCCCTCCTTCCTTTCTTCCTTCTTCCTTCTTCCTTCCTCCTTCCTTCCCTCCCTCCTTCCCTCCCTTCCTCCCTCCCTCCCTCATTTCCTATTCCTTCTCACCTCCTCGTAACTTACTCATCGCTTTTCCCTTCTTGTTAACCTATCCACGAAACCCTTTATCCCTTTGGGTGACAGCGAGGGTACGGTCATGAGCCCTTTTCTCGCTCCTTTTCCCACTTTCCCCCTTCCCCCTTCTTCACCCATATCCCCCCCTCCCTTTTGCTTCCCTCAACCCCCATCCCTCTTTCACTCCCTCTCCCCTTCCCCGCCTTAACCTCTCCCCCTCCCCCTCCCCCTTAACATTACCCCCTCTCCTTCCCTTGTTCTCTCAGCCCTACCTTGTTTTTTTCTCTCTTTTTCTTCGGAGTTATTATCTGTCTGTTGCTCATCGTTCTTTGTGTTTGGGTACGATGGTTGGGTTTGTGGGTGAGCGGGTGGGCGGATGTGTGAGCGGGTGGGCGGTTGGTGGGCAGGTGGGCTGATTGGGTGAATGAGGGGGTAAATAGGCGGGTGGGTGAAAGGTGGGCACGTGGGCTGATGGGTGAGAAGGTGGACTCATGGGTGAGTGGGAGGGCGGATGGGTGGGAGGGTGGGCTGATGGGGTGACCGAGTGGGTAAATAGGCGAATGGGTAGGAAGGTGGACTAATGGGTGATAAGGTGGACTATTGGGTGGGCAGGTGGGCTGATGCGTGAATGGGTAGGTAAGTGGGTGGTCGAATGGGTGAGTGGATGAAGGGTCGTGTGCAGAGACAGCGTATATAGGCCTACATGTTTTTTTTTCTGACCAAGGTGCGATTTAGTAGTGGAGCTTTTGATAGGCCATTTGCAGAAGAAAAAGAAGTAAACCTTCAGCCGAATCGATCCCTGTCGAACGGTGTCCTCGGGTGTCCTTTCGCTCCGCCCACCGCCCACTTTTCACGCCCGCCACAGGCATCCGTCGTGACTCCTCCCTCCTTCTCCTCCTCCTCCTCCTCCCTCCTCCCTCCTCCCTCCTCCCTCCTCCTCTCCTCCTCCTTCCTCCTTCCTCCTTCCTCCTCCTCCTCCTCCTCCTCCTCCTCCTCCTCCTCCTCCTCCTCCTCCTCCTTCCCCCCCTCCTCCTCCTCCGCCTTCGCCTATGCCGTCGTTGTGTGAACTCGCCTGGTGTGCCTTGAGCTCGATCTCTACTTCTCCGCCTGCAGTGTGTATTAACCTCCGCCAGGAAGTTGTACTGCCTCACAAGGGATGATTGTACCGTATTGATCACGCTCTCCTGCACCTGCCTCCTCCTCTCTCCTCCTCTCCTCCTCCTCCTCCTCCTCTCCTCCTCTCTCCTCCTCTCCTCCTCCTCCTCCTCTCTCCTCCTCTCCTCCTCTCTCCTCCTCATCCTCATCCTCTCTCATCGTCTCTCCTCCTCTCTCCTCCTCATCCTCATCGTCTTTCCTCCTCCTCCTCTCTCCTCCTCCTCATTTCTCCTTCTTCCTCCTTTCTCCTTCCTCCTTCCTCCTTCCTCCTTCCTTCTTTCGTACCTGCCTTCTTCCCTGCTTCTTTTCCTTCCTCCCTACCTCCCTTCCTAACTCTAACTGCCTCCCTCCTTCATCCTCCTCCTCTTTCCTCCTTCCGCCTCCTCCTTTTCCTCTTTCCTCCAGTATCTTCCTTCCACTCTTCCAGGTGATAACTTCTTCTGTCACATTGCCAAGCCCTTCTCTTTCCCTCTCCCTCTCCTTTTTTTCTCTTCCTCCCTCTGCCCTCTCCCTCTCCCTCTCCCTCTCCCTCTCCCTCTTCTTTTTTCCTCTGTCATAGCTTCTTGTCCTACATCCTCCGCCAGTGTTCCATCTTTTCCCCTTTTTATCGTTTTCCATGCTCTTCTGCTGTAGGTCTCTTTCTTCGCTTTTCTCAGTCTTTCGGTTGCCTTTTCTCGTTTTTGCTTCTCTCCTTCCCTCATTTCTTTCCTTCGTTCGTTTGTTCGTTCCTTCCTTCCTTCCTCCCTTCCTCCCCTCCCCCCCCCACTTGCCTTCCTCCTTCGTTCCTTCTTTCTCTTGTGCATATCATTTGAAGTCGTTCTCTCCCTCTTGCATTTTCGCCATTGCACCGTCTTTATTCACTCTCTTGAGCGCCCGTTATCGTATTACGTGTTTGTAAATCATTTACTTCAAGTTTTCTTTTCCTTATTTGATCCGTTATTTTCGTTTCCCTTGTTTTCGTTCTTCTAATTTTACTATTTTTTCTTTGTCGTTTATTTCTGTTGTTCTACATTGCGTTCGAATTTAGGCCTGTTACTCCTCTTCATTTGTGTTTTCATCCGATTCCTCTGGCAATTTTTTTTGCGAAATGTTTTTGTTTTTGTTATCATCCTCGTCGTCGTCGTCCTTGTTGTTGTTGTTGTTGTTGTTGTTGTTATTATTGTTATTATTATTATTTATTTATTTTTTATTATTATTACTATTACTATCTTGATTGTTATTATTGTTGTTGTTTTTACTATTATTATTATTATTATTATTATTATTATTATTATTATTATTATTTATACAAATCGTTGTTATTGCTATTATTGTAATTTTTGCCGTGGTTGTCTTCATTATTCTGTTATTGTTTATTTATCATTTATCAATCCATGTAATCACCCCAAAGCCCAAAATGGTCACACATTTAACCCGAGCTTCCATCCTTTCGCCTTCCTTGCGAATTCGGTGGATAAATTACGTTTCTGTGGTCGCGCGTTGGTCGCCGAATGAGCCGGTGTTTGCGCGTGTGGTGAGAGTGGTGAAGAGTTTGGTGTTGCATCATCATTTCCCCGTGTCCGATTGTGGTGAAGAGTTTGGTGTTGCATCATCATTTCCCCGTGTCCGATTGTGGTGAAGAGTTTGGTGTTGCATCATCATTTCCCAGTGCCCGATTGTGGTAAGAGTTTGGTGTTGCATCATCATTTCCCCGTGTCCGATTGTGGTGAAGAGTTTGGTGTTGCATCATCATTTCCCCGTGTCCGATTGTGGTAAAGAGTTTGGTGTTGCATCATCATTTCCCCGTGTCCGATTGCGTTAGGCTGGGTCGATATATCGTTTTATTATTAGTATTATTATTATTGTGTAAAGTTTTTGTTTTTTCTGGTCGATGGGTAGGTTTCTGTTTGATTGTTTTTTTTTGTTTTCGTGATTCGGTTGCGGTGGGTTCGAGACGTTTGTTGATTATGCTTATATTTGTAAAGATTTTTTATTGATTAATTTCTCGATATGTGTAAATTTTTTGCTTCTTTCCTTGTTGTGTGGTTGTGTGTGATTGTTGTGTGTGTTGTGTGTAGTGTGTGTGTGTGTGTGTTGTTCCGTGTGTGTGTGTGTGAGTGTTGTGTGTTGTTTTTCCCTTCCATGGTGTGAGGTGTTTGTGTTGATACTCGTTTTGAATTAAATTAGTCCAGGTAAGATTGTATTCGCACCACCGTACGCCTTGTATGGTAATTCCTAACGGACGTGCACCCGACCTGTCGCCGTGTCCGTGGGTGAAGTTTGTCATGCATACATTCTTATGGGTAATTTTCTCTCTTCATCTTCTCCCAGTCCTCCCACTCTGTGGTGAATCTTGTGTCTCATCTATCATCTTCCCATCCCGATCTGTTAAGGTTTCCTTCTCTCTCACTTCTCCTCCGTCCGATCTCTGTGAAGCTCTGTCTCTCTCTCATTCTCCCTCCATTGCGGGCTTTGTGTCTCTCTCTTTCCCTCTGTCCCTCTCTCTCGGCTGTCCTATCTCGTTTTATTTTTATTATTATTATTATTTATTATTATTATTTTTTTTTTTTTTGGGGGGGTAGGGTTTCTTGTTTTGATTTGTTGTTGTTTTTGTTATTGGTTGATTCTGGTTGCGGTGGTGGTTCGAGACGTTTGTGATTAGGCCTATATTTATTATATATATTTTTTATTGATTAATTTATATATATATATATTTTTTTTTCTTGTGTGTGTGTGTGTGTGTGTGTGTGTGTGTGTGTGTGTGTGTGTGTGTGTGTGTGTGTGTGTGTGTGTGTGTTTTCCTTTATGAGGTGTTGTGGTGTTTGTTTGATACTCAGTTTTGAATTAAAAGTAAGATCCAGGAAGATGTATTCGCACCACGTACGCCTTGTATGGTAATTCGCTAGACCGGACGGCGACCCGACCTGGTGCTGTGCCGTGGGGTGAAGTTGCAAGGATAGCAATTTGGTATTTTCTCTCTCTCTCTCTCTCTCTCCCTCTCTCTCTCTCTCTCTCTCTCTCTCTCTCTCTCTCTCTCTCTCTCTCTCTCTCTCTCTCTCTCTCTCTCTCCCTCCCTCCCCTCCCTCCCTCCCCTCCCTCTCCCTCTCCCTCTCCCTCTCCCTCTCCCTCTCTTTCCCTCCCTCCCTCCCTCCCTCCCTCCCTCACTCCCTCACTCACTCCCTCATCATCCTCTCCCTCTCCCCCGAGATCCCTCCCTCCTTCCCTCAAGGATGGAGTGGATAGGAGAAATTGTAAAAGTGTAAATAAAGGAAAGTCAGATGGGGGTGAATATGAAAAAATGCAAGATACAAAAGTGAAATAAAAATAAAAGGAAAAAAAACAGGCAAAACACGGAGGAAAGAAAGCGACAAGAGAGAGAGAAAAAAAACGAGAGGGAAAAAAAAATAAAATAAACAGAAGAAATCAAAATACGAAATGAGCGATACGAATCTTAAAATAGCTTCGGTGCAACACGTTTTAAGTCGCTGCTCGTGGAACATAAATCAACGTTTTGAGAGTTTTATCGTAGGATTGGTAAAGGAGGTTACATAGAGAGAGGGAGGGGGAGGAGGGAGAGAGGGAGAAAGGGAGGGGAGAGAGAGAGAGGGAGAAAGGGGGGGAGGAGGGAGAGAGGGAGAGGGGGAGGAGGGGGATCAAGAGGGAGGAGGGGAAGGGGGAGAAAAAAAAGAAAGAGAGAAAGTGAGAAATTGAACAATCGAACATAAAAGCAGGACCAGAGAGAGCGAGAGATCCAAACCGTAGCCTTGACGGAGCGCAGGAGGAGGGAATCTCCCGCGACCTGTTTTCCGTGAATGACCTGGGCTGAGTCAGGTCTGTCGGTTGGGGAATCCGTGGCTCGGGCGGAAGGGGAGAGAGGGGGGGGGAAGGGGAAGGGGGAAGGAGGAAAAGGGGGAGTCAAGATGTCAGGAAGCGGAAACCCTTCCACGAAGTGTGTCAAAACTCGATATTCCTTTTGGGCAACGCGCGTTCAGACGGGGTGGCGCTTCATTCTGCTCATTCTTCCTCTTCTCCTTTTCCTCTTTTTTTTTTCTTTTTCTTCTTTTCCTTCTTCCTTTTCTTCTTCTTTTTCTTTTTCTTCTTCTTTATTCTTCTTTTATCTTCCTCTTTTTCTTCTTTCTTTTTCTTCTTTTTTCCTTCTTCTTTCTCTCTCTCTCTCTCTCTCTCTCTCTCTCTCTCTCTCTCTCTCTCTCTCTCTCTCTCTCTCTCTCTCTCTCTCTCTCTCTCTCTCTCTCTCTCTCTCCTCCCCTCCCCCCCTCCCCTCCCCTCCCCTCCCCTCCCCTCCCCTCCCAACCCACTTCCACCTTTGTCCACACCCTTCCCATTGCCTCCCATACCTCCCCCTTCCCCCCCTTCCCCCCGGATCCTCACTGGGTCAGCGCTCGGTTCGCTCGGCGGTGCAATCTCAAGGCCATTGGTTCCCGGCGGAGTCCCTCGGCCGATTGACTTGAGAGGCAGGGCGAACGAGGCAACGGGCGGCGGAATGATGGGCGATTTGCCTGTGTTTTCTTTTTTTTTTTCTTTTTCTTATTGACTTGTACTGGTTGATTTTCGTCTGTTTTTTTTTTCCCTTCTTCTTCCCTTTCTTTATTTTCTTCTGCCCTTTCTTTTTTTCCCCCCTTTTTCTTTTTTCTTTTTTTTTACCCTTTTTTTTTTTTTATTTCTCTAGTGTTTTTTTTCTCCCTTTTCTGCCCCGCCCCCCTGCTGCTGGACCGGCCATCTGTTCGTGAAGCGTCGAGGATTGCGTCTTCTTGCAAGCAGGGGATAGGATGTCACCCTGCTTGTCAACTGCCGCCT
>NC_051391.1:11034266-11061766 GCF_015228065.2 Penaeus monodon | reverse complement strand
TTCCCCTTCCCCCTTTCCCCTCCCCCCCACCTGCTACTGTCCGTGTGCAGGATGATTCGATTCCCGGCGCGGAGGGGCATGAGGTGGCCGAGGCTCTCTCCTGCCCGGCCGGCGGTTCCCATGGCGAGTGATCACCGTCGCCACTTTGGGGGGGGGGGGGAAGGAGGGGGAGAGGACCGTAGACTTGATGGGGACTTGGCTACTGGGTCGGCGGCGGGACTCTTTCGATCTGGCTCTTGTCTTCGGTAGGGATTTTTTTTGTTGGCTTATTTATTCGTTCATTGATTTGTTTGTTTTATTTGTTTGTATCGTTGTTCCCTATTTTTTTTTTTTTTTTTGTGGGTATGATCTTTAATATTATTCGTTTTTATCGAACTGTGGTGGAACGGAATGATCGTTGTTTTGTTGATTATCGCATAATTTTTTTTTCTTTTGTATAGATTTGTGCAATGGCGATTATTAGACTAATATTATCATCGTCATCATCATCGCCATTATCATTGTTTTGAACAAGGGGAATTTTTAACTCTTTAATTTCGTTTATTGTATTTATTATTATTTTTAACCATTTATCGATTCTTGATTGTTACTCCCATCTTATGGTAGCCGTGTTCCCCTCTATCTATCTATCTTATCCGTATCTGCCTGTCTTATCTATTTGCACGAAGGGAAGGCGACTTCAACAGGTGTCATTGGGATAAAGATGACCCTACGTGCTTGGAGATGACGCTCGGTGCCTGGATGAGGACGATGACTGACGTGGTTTAGGGTGATGAGCAAATGATGATGACTTCAGTTGGTGGATTTGGTTGTGGTGGTTACTGTTAGTAGGGTTGACTAGGATGGTGACTATGGTTGGTGGGGGGGGGGTTGGATATGGGGAAATTTCTGGAATTTTGTATTTTGTATGGTAAAATTGTGGTGGTGGTTACTGTGGTTGATGGGTGGTTGAATATGGTCAAAGTTCTGGTTGATGAGGGTCGAATATGGGCAATTTTTTTTGGTTGATGGGGGTCGAATATGGTAAAAATTCTGGTTGACGGGGATCGAATATGGTCAAAGTTCTGGTTGATGAGGGTCGAATACGGAGAAATCCTGGTGGCTTGGATACAGTCAATGTTGTTGATGGGGAGACAGGGTGAGGACTGTGGTTGGTGTGGTTGTAAATGATACATGAGTCTACTGTGGTTGATTTAGAGCACGATGTGTTGTGTCGCTAACGATACTGAATGTGATGGTGATGATGGGGGAGATGATATTAAATTTTGAGGATGCTGTTGTTAATTATTGTTTTTTTTTGTGATTTTTTCTTTCGTTTTTCTTTTTGTTTCGCGTCTTCGTTTCGTTGTTTTGTGGCAAGCGTTACTATTATCTTCTTACAAGTATACTTAGAGGTGCGTTTGTGTGATACTGATATCGTTTAATGCAATTTGAATATTCATTAGGTTGAACGGCAACTTCTCGTGCAGTGTAACTCACAAGCCAGTGTCACTCTGTATGTTTATTTTAATTTTGTTTGTTTACTTGCAACCTACAGCCAATTTGCACAGTTGAGTTATGCAACTTGCGATACAGAAGCTTAGATTTTTTTTTTTTTAATTAATTTATTTGTTTATTTATTCTTGTCACGGAGATTATGAGAAATGATTAACGTGTCTGTAATTCATTTTTTCAAGTTGATTGTGAAAAGTTTAGTAAAGTGCCTGTAACTAATTTTTGCAAGTTATGTAATTGTTCACGCTTACTCTGGTGTTGTGTTGTGGCATTCTTAGTTAAAGGTTCAGGAAAGAAGAAGCTCCTTTGTCTCCCGGTGGTGATCTTGTGTCCTTACTCTGCCTGGCATTTGAGCTCTCCTCTCTCATCCTTTCTCGTCCTTTTTCTCCTCTCCTCTCCTCTTGTGTTTTTGTCTATTTTCTTTTCCTTTCTCTCTCTCTCTCTCTCTCTCTCTCTCTCTCTCTCTCTCTCTCTCTCTCTCTCTCTCTCTCTCTCTCTCTCTCTCTCTCTCTCTCTCTCTCTCTCTCTCTCTCTCACACGTCTGGTCTCTTCTCTTCTTTTCTTTTCTCTTTTCTTTTTTTTTCACTTCTCTCTCCTCTTCTCTCCTCTCTTCCCTCTCCTCTCCTCTCTTCCCTCTTTCTCCTCTCCTCTCTTCCCTCTTTTCTTCCTCTCTTCTCCTCTCCCCTCCCCCTTCACCCCCCACCCCTCTTCCCTTCCCCCCCCCTCCCCCTCTCCCCTCCTCCTTTCCTATGTTTGTCCCAACGAGCGTCTTTGTCCGTGGCTCTCCTCCTCCTCCTCCTCCTCTTTCTCCTTTCTCTCATTCTCTTTCTTTCTCGCGCTTGGTTTATCCGGGGCTGGATGTGACGTCACCACGCTCGCGGCTATTGCGTCATCCGTTCGTGCGTGCGTGCGTGCGTCATAGTGGTGGGTCTCTTCTTAACTGGCGCTCGGTGCCTCGGCTGCTTGGTGTGCTTGCGATCGGGGGATTTTTCGTGCTTGTCATTGCTTTTTATGCTGTTGTATGTGGTTTTGTTGTTTTAGGTGTAGCTGTAGTTACTCTTTGGTATCTTTTTGCTTATTCCTTTGTTTTTTTTCTGTTTGTAGGTATGCAATATATATATATATATATATATATATATATATATATATATATATATATATATATATTATTTTTTTTTTTTTTTTTTTTTTTTTTTGGTTGATTTATATACGTCGTATTTATTTTTGAAATGTTTATTTTTCTTCGATGTTTATACACGTGTTATATGGCCATTGATTTTATTAAAAGACACGATATCTGAACGCCATGCAATGTTTTTTTTTTTATCGACGTGTAGATTCGTTCGCAAGTTTTAAGTTTATCATGATGTTTTTAAAAAGTTAATTTGTATATTTGAGAAATATATTAAAGAAATATATCAAAATTTTCAAGTTATTTTTTTAAAGTGTGGGATATTTAAGGTATCTAACATAATAATTATTTTTTTTCTCATAAAGCAAAAAAGAAGCAAATGAAAAAGAAAAAAGAGAAATTGATTGTTTTTCTTGTTTTGGGTGTCAAAGGCTGGGCTTAGGTTGCGCGGAAAGAGGGGCGATGGCGTGACCGAGCCGGGAAGGTCGAGCGGCTGTTATTGGGTCATTTATAATGCATGGTGCACGGGGGGAGGTGGGTGGGCGGGGGGAGGAGTGGGGCCTAACAGACACACGACGTACCCAGCCTGTTGTGTGGGTGTGGGGAGAGGAGGGGGTTGTTTGTGTGTTTTGAAATGAATGGAATTACATTGATTTAATTTTTTTTTAAATGTGTATACTCAGAATTTTTTTTTAAGTTTAAGAAGAACGGAAAAATGTCCATCGGTATAACACACACACACACGCACACACACACACGCGCACGCGCACACGCACACGCACACGTCACACGCACACGCACACGCACACGCACACGCACACGCACACGCACACGCACACGCACACGCACACACACACACACACACACACACACACACACACACACACACACACACACACACACACACACACAGAGAGAGAGAGAGAGAGAGAGAGAGAGAGAGAGAGAGAGAGTGAGAGTGAGAGTGAGAGTGAGAGTGAGAGTGAGAGTGAGAGTGAGAGTGAGAGTGAGAGTGTGAGTGAGAGTGAGAGTGAGAGTGAGAGTGTGAGTGTGAGTGCGTGTGAGGTGTGTGTGTGTGTGTGAGTGTGGAGGTCCCTGCAGAGGCGGTTCTTAGGCGTAAAGTGGCGGTGTGTAACTTGTGAGTGTAACTTAAAGGTTATGACCTTGGCGTGAGCTAGGAAGGATTTGTGACACTTGTGGCGTTTTTGTTATGATTTAGGGGGCTTCCTAACATGTTCTATGGTGTCTGTATGACCTTGGTTGCATTCAATACCTGTCGCTTGTCTTTCGTGGTGGCGACAGATACGGGATACGGAGTAGAAGCAGCGGCAAGAGTTGTAAATGCTAATATTGTGCTGTTAACAGTCTAGGCCACAACCAATGCACCATAAACAGCTGTCTCCACAGCCAGTGCACCAAGAACAGCTGTATCCACAAACTGTACCCCCTATAACTAACCAACAAGCGTTGTTCCGAGATGATGTGAAAGAGCGAGCGAGGCACGAAGTACAGGGCAAGACGTAATCGTGCCATTGGTCGGTGCCACGTACTCGCCTCCGCTGGTGCCGGTGCCAGCTGGAAGGACGGAGGTGGCTCCTGCTGCTACGCTACGGCGAGTGACGTCTGGCGGCGGACGACGTCGGGAGACAAAGCCCGAGTCCGTTTGGCTCTTCGCTCTTCTCTTCGCTCTTGCTTCGCTCTTGCTTCGCTCTTGCTTCGCTCTTGCTTCACTCTTGCTTTGAACGAGGGGTGTGTTTGGATAGCCAGGTTCGGTATTTAGATAGAGAGATAAGTATTGATTGATTGGATAGATGAGTAGAGCTTGATCGATTGATATATGGATTGACAGGTCAGTATATAAGTGCGTATTCTGTGACTTTGTGCGTTTTTGTGCGTATGTTTTTGTGCCAGTGTTTGTGTATCTCTCCCTTTTCTTCACATCTGCCAGTCTCTCTGCGTGTATTGTCGTGTTCCTTATCTCTTCGTTTTTTTCTCTTTGTCTGTCTGTGTCTTGGGTATCTATCAGTCTGTCTGTATGTCTGCTTATCTTTGGCGCATTCAGATCCACAGAGGATAGTGGGATGAGTGAGGGATTAAGATAAGGGCACTCGAGGGCTCCTATCAGTGGGATTTATAGAGTGACAGCTGGCAGAAGGGGGTGTGGGGGGAGGTAGGGGGTAGGGGAAGGTAGAGGGGGATGGCTGCGTTGTCCATGTTGATGAGGCCTACGCTTAAGGGAGATGTGCGGCGCGGGCCGGCGGAAATTTCCCTGCGATTTATTTATTTATTTATTATATATTTATGTATATTTATATTATATATTTATATTATATAGATAGATATAGATATGTGCTTCGTTTGCATTTAATTGTAGTTGTTAATGTCACTATAAAAATGTTGATTGTTCTTTATTATTGTTATTGTTATTATGATATAATTATTTTAATAATCATTATTGTTTAATATTTATTATTATTATTAATATTATTATTATTATTATTATTATTATTATTATTATTATTGTTGTTGTTGTTGTTGTTGTTGTTGTTGTTGTTGTTGTTGTTGTTGTTGTTGTTGTTGTTGTTGTTGTTGTTGTTGTTGTTGTTATTATTATTATTATTATTATTATTATTATTATTATGATATTGGTATTGTTACTGTTTTTTATTTATTTTTTATTATTATTATTTTGTTATTAATATTTCGTTATTGCTGTTACTATTTTTATTGTTACCTTTACTTTTAAGGGCATTTCTCTCCGTCTTGCGCTTTGAGTGTGTTGAGCAGGAGAGAAGAAGAGCAGATAACATGACATTGATAAACGGGCAGAAAGGAATAAGCATGGATAAACGAGAGATAAGAAGGCCAGCAAAAAATCCAGTTAAGCGGACGGACAAAGGAGATAACGTGTCTGGTTGAGATGGGAAGATGATGATGTGTGGCTGAGGTGACTGAAGTAGACTTGTGTTGTTAGTAGAGTGAAAAGCAGTAAAATGAAGAAATGAAACGAAGCGAGGCGAGGTGAGGTGAAGCACTGAAGCAATAAAGCGAGACGAAGAAATGAAAATAAGGAAAGGGAAGGAATGAAAAGCAATAAAGTTGGAAGAAGGACGAGGTCAGTTTCGTGTAGCTTTGAGACTTGTGCAGTGACGAGTTTAGTGAGAAATGAGTCACCTTGACTCACGTCCGCTCGAGCGTTTGTTGCTGTTGTTGTTGTTGTTGTTGTTGTGGTTGTTGTTGTTGTTATTAGTGTTATTGCTGTTGTTGTTATTATTGTTATTGCTGTTGTTGTTATTGTTATTGCTGTTGTTATTATTGTTATTGCTGTTGTTGTTATTGTTATTGCTGTTGTTGTTATTGTTCGGTTTGTTGTCACTGCTGTTGTTTTAAGTTGTCCGCACATTTCAATCGTGGAGAGAGTTTATTCTTTGTTGTTAAAGTTGTTTGGGATTCTGAGTTGTGGAGAGAGACTTGTTCGTTTGTTGTTGTTGTTTGTATATTATTGTTTTTGTTTGTTGATTCTTGTGTGCGTGTGGATTTTCAATTTTGATTTTAGAATCGGTATTGATTTTTTTAGGGACCGTTCGATGGGGTTTTCTGTAAGGGAAGCGTGAATTTGTTTGTTGCTTTTCTATTATTTTTGTGTGTAATTGATTTCTCTTGTTGTCTTTGTTTGGAATTCGTGGTGCAGTAATAGGATTTTACTTATATGCCTTTTTTCTTCTGTTTTGCAGGTACGGATGCCCATGCTGTGGTTTGGATTGTGACGACTGACCGGGTAAAGTAAGGGGAGAATTGGTTTAGATTTTTGTTTTTCTCTGTCTGTTTTTCTCTCTCTTTCTCTCGTCTTTTCTCTCCCTCTTTCCTCTCTCTTTCCTCTCTCTCTTCTCTCTCTCTCTCTCTCTTCTTCTCTCTCTCATCTCTCGTCTCTCTTCTCTCTCTCTCTCTTCTCTCCTCTCTCTCTCTCTCTTTCTCTCCTCTTTCCCTCTTCCCTCTCCCCTCCCCTCCCCCTCCCCCTCCCTCCCTCCCCCTCCCTCCCTCCTCCCCTCCCTCCCCCCCCCCCTCCCTCCCCTCCCCCCCCCTCTCTCTCTTTCTCTCCCTCCTCCCTCCCCTCCCCCTCCCTCCCTCCCTCCCTCCCTCCCCCCCCCCCTCCCTCCCCCCCCTCTCTCTCTCTCTCTCATCTCTCTCCTCTCTCTTCTCTCTCTCTCTCCTCCTCTCTCTCTCTCTCTCCTCTCTCTCCTCCTCTCTCTCTCTCTCCCTTTTTTTTTTTTTTTTTTTTTTTTTTTTTTTTTTTTTTTTTTTTTTTTTTCCCCCCCCCCCCCCCCCCCTCTCTCTCTCTCTCTCTCTCCTCCCTCCTCCTCCTCCCTCCCTCCCTCCCCTCCCCCTCCCCCCCCCCCCTCCTCTCTCTCTTCTTCCCAAACCCTCCCGTTTCTTCCTTTCTCTCTCTCTTGCTGTCGCTCTCTTCTCTCTCTCTCTCTCTTCTCTCTTCTCGCCCCCCTCTCCCCTCTCTCCCTCTCTCCTCCTCTCAAAACTCCCTCCTCCTTTCCCCCCTCTCCCTTTCTCTCTTTTCCCTCTCTCCATCCTCCTCTCCCTTCTCTCTCCTCTCACGTTTTCTCTTCGTCTTCTCTTTCTCGTCTTTCGGTCTTCTCTCTCTCTACCTCTCTCTTGCGTCGTCGTTCTCTCTCTCTCTCTCTCTCGGATTCTCTCTTTACTCTTCTCTTGTCTTTGTCTCTCTTTCTCTCTCTTTCTTCTCCTCTCCTCTCTCTCCTACTCATCTCTCTCTCTCTCTCTCTCCTCTCCTTCTCTGTCTCTCTCCTCTCCCTCTCCTCTCTCTCTCACTCCCTCCCTCCCTCCCTCCCTCCTTCCCTCTCCCCTCTCTCTCTCTCTCTCTCCCCTCCTCCCTCTCTCCCTCCTTCCCCCCTCTCTCTCTCTCTCTCTCTCTCTCTCCTCCCTCCTCCCCTCTCTCTCTCTCCTCTCTCTCCTCTCTCTCCTCTCTCTCTCTTCTCTCTCTCTCTCTCCCCTCTCTCCCTTCTCTCCTCTCTCTCTCTCCCTCTCCCTCTCCCCTCTCCCCTCTTCCCCTCCCTCCCCCCCCCTCCCCCTCCTCCTCCTCCTCTCCCTCCTCCTCCCCCTCCCAGCGTAAGTGGCGAGAAAGGTTAGATAATGGCGTCAGAGGTTTGGCCGTGGCGGAAGTTTGTCAGTGGCGATGTTTTGACAATGCCGGAGAAATCTTGACAGGGGCAGAGATTTAACAGTGGTGGCGAAGATTTACCAGTGGCGGGGATTCGACTGTGGTGGAGAAGTTGGCACGCAGTATTTCTAACGAGACCATTCTAGTGTTGGGGGGGAAGAATAGAAATAGGAAAAAGAAGAAGCAAAATGGGTGGTTTATTAGATGGATAGGGGGTAGATAGATTTAGAAATAGTTAATGGAATAGGCTGATAGAATGGATAGATAAGTGGTTCGATGAATATATATAAACTGATTAATGAATTAGTAAATACAAACTAAACAAGATGAATAGATAAATAAAAAAGAAAAAAAACACCAACAAATAGTGCAATAGAGACAGACAAGGAGCAGAATAATGCAACGTTTTTTGCAAGTGCTCTGCCGCTTGCACGACGAGGAATCCATTAGTGTGGGAACGTGGCTCGGTCGGCGGCGCTGGGCCTCTTCGTCTGGATCTGGGCCTCGGGCTTTTGCTTAGTCTTTGTTGAGGCTTTCGTGTTTGTTTGGTTTATGTTTAGGCTTTCGTGTTTGTTTAGTTTGCTTAGTCTTTCGTCTTTGTTTATATTTTGTTTAGTTTCTTAGTCTTCCATGGTTATATTTTGCTTAGTCTTTGTTTAGTCTTTCGCGTTTGTTTAGTTTTGTTTAGGCTTTCGTGTTTATTTTTGCTTAGTCTTTCGTCTTTGTTTATATTTTGTTTTTGTTTAGTAGTTAATGTTTGTTTAGTTTTTGGTCTTTGTTTAGTCTTTACTTAGTTTTATTTTAGCTTTTAGTATTTCGTCCTTGTTTTTTTTATTTATTTTTTTTTAGGCTTTGATATTTATTTAGTTTTAAGTCTTCATTTAGTTCTTATTATTTTTTGTTTTGCTTTGTTTAGGTTCAACTTAATGGGTTTTGTTTGTTTTGTTTTATATTTTCCTATATATTTTTTTGTTCACAACTTTAAGGACATTGTTTTGTTCGTGGTTATCTTTGCTTGTTTATCTCTTTACTCTTGTTTTTTATTTTTGTTTGCTTATTTTTATGTCGTTCTTTTTTGTTTTGCTATGTATTTTTCATTCCTTGTGTTTTGTTATGTATATGTATATATATATATATATATATATATATATATATATATATATATATATATATATATAATTTTTATTTATTTATTTATTTTTTTTGCTCTTCTATTTTTTCTTTCGTTTTGCTTTGCATTGTTATCCGGTTTGCTTGTTTTGGGCGACGTGTGTTTTTCTAGCCATTTAGGACGCGTGGTAGCCAGTCCTCGCGATCAGCTGGGAAGCGAGAAAGAGAGAGAGAGAGAGAGAGAGAGAGAGAGAGAGAGAGAGAGAGAGAGAGAGAGAGAGAGAGAGAGAGAGAGAGAGAGAGAGAGAGAGAACGATCGAGCGAGAGCGACCCTTGCGATCAGCTGATTCGACCGGCGTCGTTCCGTTCATCGGGCGAGAGTGATCGTCGCGGATTCGCTTTCCACGTGCGCCCGGTTTGGTTTGGTTTTGGTCTTTGATTTTGCTTCGATTTTTCTGTCTTTCGTTCCGTTTTTTTTCTTCCCTTATTTCGGTCTGTTTTTCCCTGTTTTGTTGTGTTTTGTTTTCCTTCTGGTTTCTTTCTCTTTCCTGCTCCTTTTTCTCTTCTGCTCCTTTCCTTCTGGGATATAAAAGTGGAGGAGCCAAGTGCGTTATATTTGTTTACTTACTTTTTTACTTGATTGTTTACATGTTTTCTAAGCTGGTTATTTGTCTGTTTTATTATTTACTTGTTTTCGTGATTGTTTACATGTTTACTTGTTTTCTGTGTTTTTCTTTATTGTTTACATGTTTTCTTGATCGTTGAATTGTTTTCTTAGTTTACTTGTTTTCTTAAATGTTTACTAGTTTTCTTGGTTATTTACTAGTTTTCTTGACCGTCTACCTCTTTTTTTGATCGTTTACTCGTTTTGATTCTATACTTGTTTTCTTGATTGTTTACTTGTTTTATTGATCGTTTATATACTTGTTTTCTTGACCGTCTACCTCGTTTTCTTGATCGTTTTCTTGTTTTTTTTGAGAGGGTAGAGGGGGTTGTATGAGAGGAAGGAGAAACAGAAAGGAATTGAGGGAGATAGAGCAGAAGGGGAAAAGGTGGGGAAGGGAGGAAGCTAGGGGAGGGGGAAGGAGGGAAAGCAGGGGAAGGTGAAGCTAAGGGAAAGGGGGAAGGTGGGGAAAGTGAAGTTAAGGGGAGAGGGAAGAGGGGAAAGGATGGGGAATTGAGCCAGGGAGAGGGGGAAAGGGCAGGGCCATGAGGAGCCCTGGTGGATTTGGGTATCCGCGCACGTCGGGACTCGCGCGAATCACGTCCCAGCCACAGGGCGGGGCACGTGACTTGGGGAAGAGAGAGGGGGGGGGGGGTTGCAGGTGATGGGGAAGGATGGGGGAAATGATATAAGGAGAGGTAGGATAGGGTAATGGAGATGATAGGGGATAGGGAATTGGGGAGGATGGGGATGATGGAATATAAGAACGGGAAGGATGGGGGAAATAAGAGATGATGAGGAAATGTAGGGTAAGGGAATGGGGAGGATGGGGATGATAGAATATGGGAATGAGAAAGATGGGGGGGATAGGATAAGGAGAGCTAGGATAACATAGTGGGGAGGATGATAGTGATATGGGAATGGGGAAGATGGGGAGGAAATGTGATGGGAATGGAACACATGTTGGAGGTTGGAGAAGGTATAGTGAGGCCACAGAAAATAGAAAAGGCGAATGAGGAGGAAAGGGAGGAGCCGAGAGCATTAATTTAAGACTGGTAAATTGGAATATATATATTTTTTAAACAGACATTTTATTTTTTTTTAGTCTTTTGCCTGCATTTATATCGTTAATAAATTTTAAGGCCTTATTGGAATGTTCATGATACAACGACTTTTTGGAATAAATGTTATTTCTGTTTTTTTTCTCTCGTTTAGTTATATTAATTAGTTTGTTTATTATTATTCGCTTTTGGTCATATTCATTAGTTTTTTTTCTGAAGGTAGTTAGAACAAAAGGGGTTTCCGGGAAAGTTATTGGGCATGATGGTCTCAGCTGACGGCCGGCGAAAACTGGTCATTGTTCCTTACTCTTCCTCTTTTTTCCTTCCTACATCTCTCATTCTTCTCTTCTCTTTTCGCCATCCATTCTCTCCCCTCTCCTTCCCTCCCCTCTTACTCTCTTCCCCTCCCCTCCCTCTTCCCTCCCCCTTCCCTCCCCCTTCCCTCCCCTTCCCTTCCCTTCCCTTCCCTTCCCTTCCCTCCCCTCCCCTCCCCTCCCACTTCCCCCCCTCCCCTCCCGGCGGAGAAGTGGCGCATCACGAGTCCCACGAGGGCGAGGCCGCCAGCGAGGCCTTGGGCGACGGACAGGGTTTCGCTGCCGATGTTATGTTATGATGTTTTGTTTTCTCTCTCTCCCACCTTCGCTTTCACTCTCTCCCACTTTCCCTCCCTCTCTCTCTCTCTCTCTCTCTCTCTCTCTCTCTCTCTCTTCTCTCTCTCTCCTCTCTCGTCTCTCTCTCTCTCTCTCTCTCTCTCTCTCTCTCTCTCTCTCTCTCTCTCTCTCTCGCTCGGTCTCTCACTCTATCACACACTATCACACACACACACACACACACACACACACACACACACACACACACACACACACACACACACACACACACACACAGAGGCAGACAGACGGAGGGAGAGAGAGGAAAAGAGTGTAAAGGAGAGAATGAGAGGAGTTCGCGTAATCAGTGAGAGGTGGGCCGGCAGATCAGGATGCTGTGAATCCCCATCTTCGACTCTCATGGAATTGTGCGAAACGACCATTTTGACCCCAAAATTTGGTTCTCATCCTTCAGTCCGACCCAGGTCTCGCAAACAACATTGTTTCGCAGACTGAAAGTTGAGTGCGAATATTCCGAAGGCCGCGTCTGCCGTGTTCTCATTCCCAGTGTCTGTGAGATCATTACGCTCACCTGCCTTGTTGTGCCTGGTAGGTGCCACGGGTGTCACTGATCTCGGGGTTGCGTGTGGTCTGAGTGCCAGCGTATGTCATTGCCCCTGTCTGAGAGGTGCCATCAGGACGGAACGGTGTAATGTGCCGCCGTTTCGCTCGGGATACAGATATAATGTGTCAGCGGCACATGAATGATGGCACTGTTGGCACCGCGGCGGAGGGATCGTCGGTGGTCCAGATCTGGAGTTTATTTTGTATTTTGTCTTTTTCCTATACAGACACAACAATTTTTTTTTTTTTGATATCTTGTCCGCTCAAGCAACGCGATTATCAAGATTATCTTTCACATCTATCTTTATCATGTCGCCACCTTAACCTCTTTCGACCTCCCGTTTTCTGTGTTCTGCCATGCATTTTCCTCCTTGCTTCTCGGTTGTACTTGCCATGTAGAGCTTGTTCTTGAAAGACGAAAGAGAAAAAGAGGAGGAAGGGGAACAAGGAAACGAGGAAATTGGAAGTAGTAACAATAAAAGTAGAGGTAGTAGAGAGCAAAATGAAGAAGGATTAGATAAAGAGGTAGAAGAAGTAGTAGGAGAAAGAAGAAGAGGAGGAAGAGGAAGAGGTAGAGAAAGAGGAGAGGTAGAGGAAGAGGAAGAAGAGGAGAAAGAAGAAGAGGAGAAAGAAGAAGAAGAGGAGAAAGAAGAAGAAGAGGAGAAAGAAGAAGAAGAGGAGAAAGAAGAAGAAGAGGAGAAAGAAGAAGAAGAGGAGAAAGAAGAAAGAAGAGGAGGAGGAGAAAGAAGAAAGAAGAGGAGGAGGAGAAAGAGGAAGAGGAGGAGGAAGACGAAGAAGAGGAGGTGGAAGAAATAGAGGAAGAGGAAGTGGAAGAAATAGAGGAAAAGGACGAAATAGAGGAAGAGATCGAAATAAAGGAAGAGGACGAAATAAAAGAAGAGGACGAAATAGAGGAGGAGGACGAAATAGAGGAAGAGGAGGAAGAGGAAGAAGAAGAAGAAGAAAAGAGGAAGAAGAAGAAGAAGAAAAGAGGAAGAGAAACAAAAAACCCTACCCCATTCGGGAATCGGGAATCGGGAACGTGGGGGGGGGGGGGGCAACAGCAGCTGCAGCAGCGAGCACAACGCGCCGGGGCCTTGATTGCCGTCTCATTATTGGCGAACTGATTTACTAATCTGCAAGTCAGGCTGGAACTAAGGGGGAGGGGGAAGGGGAGGGGAAATGAGGGGGGAGACCGAGGCTGAGGTAAATGGGGGAGGGGGCGGAGAAGAAGGGAAGTGGGTTGGAAGGATACGGAGAGGGGAAGGGAGGTGGAGGTGGTGGTGGAGGTGGAAGTGGAGGTGGAGGTGGAAGTGGAGGTGGAAGTGGAGGTGGAGGTGGAAGTGGTGGTGGTGGAGGTGGTGGTGGTGTGTTGGGACTAGGTTGATAGGGGGAAAGGGGAGAGGGAGGGAGGGAGGAAGGGAGGAGAAAGAAACGAGAAGAGGAAGAGGAACGAGCGAAGAAGAAAAACGTCGGAGAGTGGGGGAAGGGTAAGGAATGCAAGTGTAGGGAGAACGGAACAGAAGGGAATATTTAAAAGAAAAAAAGGAGAAGTGGGGAGAGGAAGAAGCCAGATCAGAGAGATAGGAGATTCTTTTCTCTCTTTTTTTTCTCTCCCTCCCCTTTCCTCTACCCTGCTCTTCGCTCCTCCTCCCCCTCCCTTTCCCTCCTCTCCTACACTCCTCTTACTCTCCTTCCTCTTTACTCTCCCTCTCATTTACTCTCCCTCCTTTCGCATTCGTGTCGTAAGCGTGGCGAAGATGGAGAGACAGACAGACAGACAGACAGACAGACAGACAGACAGACAGACAGACAGACAGACAGACAGACAGACAGACAAGACAAGACAAGACAAGACAAGACAAGATAAGACAAGACTTTATGCGTGTCCAATATATACACTGTGTAGTCTCTGTAGCAAGATTATCAGTCTCGAAAGGGATTCGCCGTTTACGACACAGCAACATCCCCTTGCCAGGTCAGAGTGGAGGTCCCCCCCCTCCCAGCCCGTAGCAGAACAGACGCACAATGACGCGAGCGACGACAGGAAAATAACGTCGTTTCGTAAGCCCGGGCAGCCTTATCGCGCCCCGGGTTGCGTGGCTGCATGTCTGGCAACACCTGCCCGTGACCACCGCCGCCGCCTCTACACCTGAAGCGTGAGCTGGGCTGCAACTCGGCCAGTGCCAGGTACACTGTTGGCACGCGGTGGCCTGCGCGTCGTGTCTTCGGTGCCAACGTCATGTGGCGGGAGGGAGGTGCTCTCTCTGTCTGTCTTTCTCCTTTTCCCATCCCCCACCCCCACTCTCTCTCTCTCTCTCTCTCTCTCTCTCTCTCTCTCTCTCTCTCTCTCTCTCTCTCTCTCTCTCTCTCTCTCTCTCTCTCTCTCTCTCTCTCTCTCTCTCTCTCTCTCTCTCGTTGGTTGTTTTTTATAGTTTTCTATCTGTTTTGCACTGTATCTATATCTCCCCTTTGCCACTGTCTTTACCTCTTATTTGGCTCAACGCCGCTCTCGTCCTCACTGACATGAAACAGCATACACGCCCGCACGCCCTACGCCCGCACGTCCCTGCGCCCGCAAGCCTTCATTTGCCAAAGCGAGAAATACGCACACGGCGATGCACAAAGGCGTGCGCCGTTTACACAAAGGAAGGCTCTCTTGTAACATTCACCTGGAGGAGTCATCACTTAAGATCAAACAACCGTGTATGAATTAGGTACATCTGATCCCAGGGCTTTCTTCTTCTTTTACTACTTCTTTTGTGGGTTGCTTCCGTTTGAGAATGGTCTTGTGTTTTTCCTGTACGTTTATCTTAACACTCCCTTTCTTCCTTTCTCCCCCTTTCCTTTCTCCCCCTTTCCTTTCTCCCCCTTTCCTTCCTACCCCTTTCCTTTCGTGTTCATTCCTCCCCTTCTTCCCATCATTAACTCAACAGCAGTGCCACGTCCTTTATGCCAGCGAGTGCCGCGGCATAAGGGCATAGCATGACACCGTGACTTACCGGAAGAATCTTGCTGCGACAGTGTTCTGTGGTCCGTATTCTTAGGCTATAACAGTCAACAAGGGTCAAAGTTAGACATTTGATAAAGTTTGTCTGTTTCCTCGTGTACCAGTATTTTAGTCTTGAGTAATTATATATGTCGTTTTTTCAAGAGTGCGCAGACAGGTAGATGTACAAGTTAATGTAGTGGACACTGATAAGTACAGGAGGCGGGTTAATAACAAAGAACATCGTCAATAGATCATCATCATCATCAGTCATCATCACCAATCATCATCATCACCATCATCATCAAGTTTATGAATTTATTTATTCTGTTTATTTATTCGTTCATTGACTTGTATGCCTGGTTATTTATTTATTTTTTACATAAGTGTTATAAATGGTATAGAGAATTGGGTAGAAACCAACCATGTATTCTTTGGAAATTTGGAAATTTGCTGCAGGGGGGTTTACTTGGAACGTTTTGGAACCTTTATTTTGTAGAACCTCTGGAGACCGGATTAGGGAATGGAGGGAAAGGGAGTAGAATCTCTTCTCTCCTCCCTCCCTCCCTCCCTCCCTCCCTCCCTCCTCCTCCCTCCTCCTCCCTCCCTCCCTCTCTCTCTCTCTCCTCTCTCTCTCTCTCTCTCTCTCTCTATCTCTCTCTCTCTCTATCTCTCTCTCTCTCTATCTCTCTCTCTCTCTCTATCTCTCTCTCTCTCTATCTCTCTCTCTCCCCCTCTCTCTCTTTGTCTCTCTCTCTCTCTGACCGAAAGACCCCGCCAGACACGAGGACGCCGTTGCCAGTAAAGCCAGTCAGCTGACCGTGACACGCCGGTGCAATTAACGGCCGAGCATGAGCCTAGTAGCGACAGGTGACTGCGTGTCATGTCAGGACTGTCAGCATCTTACGAGGCGGCGGGAAGGCTCGGGGAGAAGGCTGGTGACAGGGAAAGCTTAGAGGAGGGAGGGGTAGGGGGGAAGTAGGGAGGGAGAAAGGGTGGAGGGTGAAGTAGGGAGGGATAGGGGGGGTGGAAGAGGAGGGAGAAGGGGAAGAGAGAGGGAGAGGGAGAGATGGATGGGGGGAAGGAAAAAGTAAAAAAGAAAGAACGTGAATAAGAGGGAAAGAAAGAACGTGCAAAGAATGTTGGGGAAAGAGATAAAAGAGAGACGTAGAAGATGACCAGAGAAAGAGAGCGCGTATTTTTGGGGTAGAAAGAAAGAAGGGGATAATATAGAAGAGGAAAAGAAAGGTAGGCTGGTCGTTATAAACAGAAATACAGGAAAAGGGCGTTAAAAGAAAGAAAGAAAGAAAGAGAAGACGTGGAAGTTGAAGAGAAAGAGAAGTATATAAACAAGATAGGAGAAAAAAAACGAAGGAATCTTTGAAGAGAGAAAAGCGAAGGCTTAGAAAACGGATGACGGGAGAGGAAGAGAGTACAAGAAATGATTTTGGAAAGGGAAGAAAGATTATATCAATTTTTGTGTTGCGTAGAGAACGGAGAATAAGGTATAGGGCGAAATGAATGAGAAAAATGGAGTGAAGGGAGAAGGGTGAGGTTGTGAGGACTAGTATGAGGAAGGTAATGAGGAGGAGGATTTTTGAAGAAGTGGGGAACGGGGTTAAGATAAAGAATTAAGGAAAGATTGTAATAAAAAATAGGAAAGAATTCAATAAGCAGATAGTGAGGAAGACCTCGTTGATGAGAAAGGAAGAGCTTGTGAGGAGAATGAGGGAGTGAGGAGGAGACAGTAAATGAACTGAGAAAAGGAATGAGGAAGATTTTGTGAGGTGGAGAGAGTAATTGAAGTGAGAGAAAAGGGATGAGGGAGATCTTGTGAGGAGGAATGAGGGAGTGAGGTGGAGCGGGTTGCAGCGTGGCGGCGGCGGCGGCGGGGATCTCATCAGGAGCAACGGGCGGGCTTGGGTTACACCTCTACAACTTGTAACACCTGTTTTTTCATTTCTTTCTCATCTTCTTCCTACTCCTCTTCTCATTTTTTTCTTCTTCTCTCCAACTTTCCACGCGAGGGATGAATAGTTTTTTTTCTTCATTCGCGGTCTCCTTCTCCTCCCTCCCTCCTCGTTTTTTTTTTGTCCTCTCTTTCTCTTTTATTCTTCAGACCTAACAGTATAGATTTACTCAATTGTCTCCTCTTCTTTATCTCCCCCTTCTCCTTTTCCTTCTTCTCCTCTTCCTTCTCCTCCTACTCCCTTGTTCTTCTTTTCCTTCTTGTTCTTGTTCTTCTTCTCCTCCTCTCCTCCTCCTCCTCCTCCTCCTCCTCCTCCTCCTCCTCCTCCTCCTCCTCCTCCTCCTCCTCCTTCCTTCTCCTTTCTTCTCCTCCCCTCCTTCCTCCTCCTCTTCCTCTCCTCTCCTCCTTCCTCCTCCTCTTCCTCTCCTCCTCCTTCCTCTCCTCCTCCTCCTCCTCCTCCTCTTCCTCTCCTCCTTCTCCTTCATTCTCCTCCTACTCCTCATTCTCCTCCTCATTGTTATTTTTCTCCTCTTCCCCATTCTCTTCCTCCTCATTTTTCTCCTCCTCCTCTCCTCTCCTCCTCCCCCTCCTCCTTCCTCCTCTTCATCTCCTTCCTCCTCCTTTCCTCCTCTCCTCCTCCTCCTCCTCCTCCTCCTCCACCTTCTCCTCCTCCTCCTCATTCTCCTCATTTTCCTCCTCATTCTCCTCCGCCTCCTCCTCCTCCTCCTCCCTTACTTCTAACTCCCCACACGATGAATATTTTCGTTATATTCACCTCCCCGTCTCCTCTCCCCCTTTCGCCGCGTGTGTTGTTCCGCTTCTAAGATTTTGCGTTAATGCCTTTGCTTTGTTTAACTTGCTTTGGGACTTCGGGTTGGAAGCCAAGTTCGTTTGGCGTTCGCGGGGCCCGACTGTTGGGCTCGCGTTTCTTCCGCTGGCTTGATTTGCATTTCAACTTGACCGTGGTGCTGTTAGGAGGGGGGGTGGCGACGGGGATGGGGGTGGGGAGGTTGGGGACAGGTGGTGGGAGGGTGTAGGGGTGTGGGGAGGAGGAAGGTGACATCTGTGAGATTTTTGGGACGGAGGTGATGGTGTCTGTTTCTGTTTCTGTTTCTCTTTTCTTTTTTTTCTTTTTTTTTTTTGGTTTGGTTTCTTCTGTGTCTGTGTCTGTTGGTTTGTTGTTGTTTTTTATTTATTATTATTTATTGTTCTCTCTCTCTCTCTCTCTCTCTCTCTCTCTCTCTCTCTCCCCCTCTCTCCCCCTCCCCCTCTCCCTCCCTCCCCCTCTCTCCCTCTCTCTCCCTCTCCCTCTCTCTCTCCCTCTCCCTCTCCCTCTCCCTCTCCCCATCCAAGGAAAAAAAACTAGAAAAGAATTTCATTCGTTGATTATTTTTCTCTTCCTCCCCTTTCTCTCCTTTTTTATTCCCATCACCTAACTCCATCACTCTATTTTCCTCTCTGGTCTTCCTCTCCACCCGCACCCCTTCCCTTTACCCCTCACCTCCTCCCTCCCCCTTCTCCTATTCCTTCTTTCCTTTCTCGTCCCGTTCTCTTTTCCCCTTCCCCTCGTTGTTCTTCCCCCTCTGTTTCTTATTTTCTCTCTGCGTCTTCCTCCACTTCCCTTCCACTCGTTCCTTCCCCTTTCTCCTCTCCAGATCCTTCGTCTCGTCTCTCCCTCTCCTCTGTGCTAGCACCCTCCTATATCTCCCCTCTTTTTCGTCTTCCCCCCCCCCCCTTGCCTCTTTTCCCCCTCCCCTTCCCCTTGCCCCTTTTCCTCCTCCTCCCCTTCCCCTTGCCTCTTTTCCCCCTCCTCCCCTTCTCCTTGCCCCTTTTCCCCCCTACTTCTCGTCATCTCTCCCCTCAGTCCCCTTCCATTTCCTCAACCCTTCTCCCCCCTCCCTATCTTCCCTCCCCTCCTCCTCGTTCTCTCCCTCCTAGTTCCTCCCTAACCCATCTCCCCCCTCCCCCACCTTCCCCACCCCTCCTTTCCCCCTTCCTTCCCCTCACCTGCCGTTGCTTAAGCGCTTCGCTAGTCCGGCCGAGGCAAGGGGCGGCCGTGGTGTGGGCGCGCGGGCGTGCTGGAGGGCGGCGCGGTGCGAGATCACGGCCCGTCACCTTTAATGATGGCCAACAATGGGCCAGAACTGCTCGCCGACTCGCCTCAGAAAGGCTGCTTCGCTTATGAAGAAAACATATGGTAATGGGAGCCTTGGAGAGACGCCTCTCCCCCGCCCCGCGTCTTAGCTCATTCTTTTTCTTGCTTTTGGCTATGTATGTCTGTTTAGGTATTTAGGTGTCTCTATCCTTTTTTTAATTTTTTTATCTTACTGTATATTATCTTTTTTCTTTTCTCTTTCCCTCCCTTCCTTTCCTTCTCCTACCCTCTCCCTCTTCATACCCGCCCCCTTCCCTTACACCCTCCTCTCCCTTCCCCTCCCACTAACTCCCTCTGCTTCTCTCTCATCCTTTCCCTCTCCCTCCCTTCTTCCCTTCCTCCCTCCCTCTCTCCTTTTCTCCCTCCCTTCTCTCCCTCCCTCCCTCCCTCTCTTCTTCCCTCCCTCTCTCCTTTCTCTCCTCTCCCTCTCTCCCTCTCTCCTTCCCTCCCTGCCTCCCTCTCCCTCTCCCTCCTTCTCCCTCTCCCTCCTTCTCCCTCTCCCTCCTTCTCCCTCTCCCTCCTTCTCCTCTCCCTCCTTCTCCCTCTCCGTCCCTCCCGCCTGATCGAACTCCAAATGTCGGATCATAAAAGCGGAAAAGTCGGCCAATTGTTGCCACGGCGCGTGTTGCAAGGCCTTCGGAATCGGACGGTGTCTCCGGCCTCCGCTTCGTCTTCTTTTTTCCTTCGCGGTGGGAGAGCTTTCGGACGGAGTCGATGTCGATTGGTGGCGGGAGAAGAAAAAGGAAAAAGGGAGAAAGGGGAAGAGGTGGAGGGGGAGGTGGAGGGGGAGGGGCGGAGATGGTGGAGAAGGGGCGGAGGTGGTGGAGGACTAGGAGGTGGAGGAGGAGGGGGGGAGGTGGAGGAGGAGGGGGGGGTGAGGAGGAGGGGGGGGAGGAGGGGGGGAGGTGGAGGAGGAGGGGGGAGGTGGAGGAGGAGGGGGGGAGGTGGAGGAGGAGGTGGAGGAGGAAGAGAAGAGATAGAACGAGAACGAAAAAAAGGAGCAACTAGGAGGGAAGAGAGAGAGAGAGACAGAGAGAGAGACAGAGAGAGAGGGATGAGGGATGAAGGACGAGAGACGAAGAGGAAAAAGAAAAAGAAAATGAAGGAAAAGAGATCACCAATCACCGGCATCATCGTCCTCATTAGCCCCCCGCATATGGCCGTAAAAAATGTCTTGCTCTTCTGCCCGGCAAATTTGGATTGATATTCGATAGGCCTACAAAAGCTTATGGAAATGCGGAGAATTGCGAACGAGGAATTCCACCAGCAAAGATTATTGCAGCGTCTTTGTTGTAATTACTGGTAGCATTACCATAAATATTGTTATTGTTATCACTCTCTTATAATTTTTGATTTTATTATTGTTGTTGCCATGTTATTGTTATTGTTATTGTTATTGTTATTGTTACTATCATCATCATCATCATCATCATCATCATCATCATCATCATCATCATCATCATCATCATCATCATCATCATCATCATCATCATCATCATCATCATCATCATCATCATCATCATCATCATCATCATCATCATCATTGTTATTAATATATTTATGATGACGACTACGACAAAGATTGAACGTCATCTATAAGATCTTAAAAGCAGATTCGCGATTTCATGGCTGTGGTCGGTCGCCTTGAGAGAGGGCGGGGCCGCGCCCGTGCCTGTCATCATAAAAATAATTTCTCGGTTTTTATTTTTGCAATTCCCGGCAGCTTGTGCAGTTTTAGCATTTGGACATTCCTCGAGTTGGCCCTGCGGCGGAGCACTCTTAAAAGTGGAAATCATTGGCGTTGCAAAATCGTATGATGTTGCAGAAAATGGAAAATAAAGCAAAAAGGAGAGAGAGAGAGGGGGAGAGAGAAAAAAAAAGTTGCTATATATTATTTTATGCGTGTTTGAAGTAAAAAAAATGAAAGAAGAAGAGCACAATCTTTTATACATGAGATAACTATCTTATTATTTCATAAATAGATAGATAAAGAGATAGAGAGGTAGATATATATAGAGAGATAGATAGGTAGGTATATAAATAGATTAATAGATAGAAAGAGATTTATAGATAGATAAATAGATATAAATATATAGATAAATAGAAAGAAAGAAATATATAGATAAATAGAAAGAAAGAGATAGATAGATAAATAGAAAGAGAAAGAGAAAAGAAAGGTAGATAAAAAGAAAGAGATAGAAAGAGAGAAAGAGAGAGAGATTGAGAAAGAGAGAGATATAGAAAAGAGATGTATATAGATGGGTATAAAGATAGAGAGATGGAGATAGATAGATAGATAAATAGAGAGATGGAGATAGATAGATAGATAAATAGAGAGAAGGAAATAGATAGATAGAGAGAGAGATAGACAGATAGATAGAGAGATGGAGATAGACAGATAGATAGAGAGATGGAGATAGATAGATAGATAGAGAGATGGAGATAGATAGATAGATAGAGAGATGGAGATAGACAGATAGATAGAGAGATGAAGATAGATAGAGACAGACAGACAGACAGACAGACAGACAGACAGACAGACAGACAGACAGACAGACAGACAGACAGACACACAGACAGACACAGCAAATCGTTGACGTCAAGATAACAAATTAAGGTGTCGTGGGAAGGGAGTGGGGGTGAGAATGAGGGGGGGGATGAGGGAGGGAGGGGGGACGGCGGAGCGCGAGGGCGTTGAGTGAGTGAGTGACCTTGACACACTGTCGCTCCCCTGCATGACGCTGCCTGACGTTGGTTGACGTAGGTTGGTTAGTCATGCACCGGCCGCGTATATGGGTGTCTATCTGTCTGTCTGTCTGTCTGTCATCTCTCTCTCTTTCTCTTTCTTTCTCTTTCATCCTCTCTTTCTCTTTCTTCCTCTCTTTCTCTTTCTTTCTCTCTTTCTTTCTCTTTCTTTCTCTCTTTTTCTCTTTCTTTTCCTCTCCTCCCTCCCTCCCTCCCTCCCTCCTCCCTCCCTCCCCTCCCTCCCTCCCTCCCTCCCTCCCCCTCCCCTCTCCTCTCTCTCTCTCTCTCTCTCTCTCTCCTCCTCTTCTCTCTCTCTCTCTCTCTCTCTCTCTCTCTCTCTCTCTCTCTCTGCGGACTCCACGGGGCCTTCGGGTGTCGCTCTCAAGTGGCCGCCGACTCGGGATTGGATGGTGAAAGTTTAGTGGCTGAGTGACATGTTTTCTTGTCGTAATTTTAAGGGGGAGGTGGTGAAGGAGATAGAGAGAGGGGGGGGGGGTAGGGAGAGAGAGAGGGGGGGATAGAGAGAGAGAGAGAGGGGTAGAGAGAGAGAGGAGGGGGATAGAGAGGGAGAGAGAGAGAGGGGATAAAGAGGGAGAGAGAGAAGGGTGGATAGAGAGAGAGAGAGAGAGGGGGGGATAGAGAGAGAGAGAGATGGGGGGGGGGTAGAGAGAGAGAGAGGGAAGAAGAGGAAGAGAGAAAAGGTGTTGGAGGAAGAAGGGGACAAAAAGGAAAGGAGGAGGGAGAGGGGAAATAAGTGGGAAGAGGAAGGATATGGGGAAGGGGGATGAGCAGAAGAGAAGAGGGATTGAGAGAGGAGGAGGGAGAAAAGGGGGGAAGGAAAGGAAGAGGGAGAGAAGTGAGGGAAAAGGGAATAAAGAAAAAGGGAGGGATGGGGGGAAGAGGAGATGGGGGAGGGGAGGAAAAGAAACAAAGAGGAAGACAGGAGAGTGAATTAGGAAATTTTGGAGAAGAGAAAGAAAGATAAATATAAGGACAGACACATAACACACACACTGACAAACAGACACAGAGACAGGCAGACTGATAGCGACGCGAGGCTTCTGGCGAACCAGATTTCACAAATCAGCCCTTTTTAAGTGGCTCGCTGATTGATTAAGTGGATATTAAGTGCGTAGGTGAGAGATGCCGAGAGTCAGATGGGCGGGTAGGTGGAGGGCTGAGTGAGTGAGTGAGTGTGTGTGTGAGTGAGTGTGTGTGTGGGGGTGGGTGGGTGAGTGAGTGAGTGAGTGTGAGTAGGTGTGTGTGTGTGTGTGACAGGCTAATAGACAGACAGAGGGAGGATGACACGATTATCATTGATTGTGGTACAGTGAGTAAAATATTGGATGAGTCAAGTGGATTGAGAGAGTAAAACGAGTGGGTGAAGATCGAGATATGAAGAGAGAGAGAGAGAGAGAGAGAGAGAGAGAGAGAGAGAGAAAGAGAGAGAGAGAGAGAGAGAGAGAGAAACAGGGACCATGAAAGACGGCGAAAGAGAACGAGAGAACAGACAAGGTAGAGAGCGTCTGTGCAGGTATTGGGAGTACAGTATACGTCTAAGTGGGTCATATTCATGCGTAGAGGGAGGGAGGGAGGGAGGGAGGGAGGGGGGGGGCATATTAAGGTGAAGGGGAACAGGGAAGTATAGGAGAGTAAGGTTAGGGTATGTGGAAGGGGGGGGGGGATAGGTAAGAGAGTAGTATTGGAGGGGAGGGTTAGGGTAAGCGGAGGGAGGGGGTAAGAGACAAGTGTAGGAGGGTATTGTTGGGGTATAAGGAGGGGGGGTTGGAGAAAGAGGTATGGGAGGGTATTGTTGGGGTATAAGGAGGGGGGGGGGGTGGAGAAAGAGGTATGGGAAGGTATTGTTGGGGAATGGGGATGGGTGGGGAAGAAGTAGGGGAGGGGGAGAAGAAGAGAGAAGAAAGTATGGTAGGGTATTGTTAGGGGTAGAGATAGAGGGGGGGGAAGGGGTTGGAGAAAGAAATAGGAGCTGGTAGGGTGAGAAAGTGGGCGGGGGGAGTTATGGGTTGTAGGGTTGGATTATGGGGGGGGGAAGGTAGGGAGGTTGGATGCATCTCTGGAACCGCAGTCGTCACGGGGTCTAATGGGGTGAGTGCAGCGCCCCCCCCCTCTCCCCCTCCCCTTATCGTGGTTGGGATCTTTGGGGGGGGGGGGGTTAGTGTCCTTCGTAGGCACTTTTCCCTTGTACTTTTTCTTGTCATCAGGCGCCTCATCGTTTACGTCATCGCTACGTATTTGCGGTTAGCATTACCATCACCTGATTTTATTTACATATTTTTTATTTATTTATCTTTTCATCACGTGCGCGCGCGCAGCACCGCACACACACACACACACACACACACACACACACACACACACACACACACACACACACACACACACACACACACACACACACATCTCTCTCTCTCTCTCTCTCTCTCTCTCTCCGTTCTCTCTCTCTCTCTCCTCTCTCTCTCTCTCTCTCTCTCTCTCTCTCTCTCTCACTCTCTCACTCTCTCACTCACTCACTCACTCACTCACTCACTCACTCACTCACTCACTCACTCACTCTTTCCTATCTTTCTCTGTCTTTTCTCCTTTCTTCTATCTTTTTGTCGTTCTTCTCTCTCTCTTTTTTTTGTTTTCTTTCTTTGTTGTCGTCTCCTCCTACGTACAGGGGCGAGCCCCGGTTTTGTGAAAGGTAAGCTGCCGCCCCCTTGGGGCCCGTGACAAGGAACCTGTCCCCGGGCGGGGGCGTCTGGGCCCCGGCAGAGGTGGGGGGGAGGGGGGGGAGGTAAGGTAGAGGTAGGGGTAGAGAGGGGGGGTGTGGTGGAGAGGGGGATGGGTAATAAAAGTAACGAGTAAATAGGGTGTGTGGGATGGGGTGGATGATAGTCGGGAGACGGATGATTATTATGGAAGGAAGATGATGCGAGGGAAGAAGTAAATGATTAAGAAATTGGGGGGGGGGGGGGGTCGAGGGCCATCGAATGACGTTTAATTCACAAAGGATTTGCCGCACTTAATATGGTTGTAGTAGGTATGAAGAGGCTCATTCATTATCTTTCTCAAACATTTGAGTATAGATGTAGACATGTTTGTGTAGGTATGTTTATACAAAATTACATGTATGTGTGTATGTGCTTGCCTGTCTGTGCGTGTATGAATGGCCGGGAAGGGCAGTCCATTATAAACAAGGAGGGTAATTTATATAATTGTTGGGTAAAAAAATACCGCCGCCGCAGCGATCGGAGCGCAGAAGCGAAGCGGCGGCCGCGGCGGAAGCTTTTTTTTCGAAAGTCGCGATGTCGCAGCCGGCCAATGGCGTGCGTTGGCGGGGCGGCGCGCTGGCGTTGGCGTTTATAAAGCTGTGTCGATGAATATTTATGTAGGGATGAATGGGGGAAGCTGGATGATATATGTATATATGTATAAGTATGTATATATATATGTATGTATATGTATATGTATATGTATATGATATATATATATACATATATTAATAAAATATATATATAATAATATATATACTATATATATATAGAAAATATATAATACTATATATATATATATATATATATATATGTATATATATATACGTATATTATATATGTATATATATCTACGTATATATATAAAGTATATATATATATCGTATATATATTTTGGGATATATATATAAGTATATATATATGTATAATTATCTACGTATATATATGGTATATATATACGTATATATATAGATTTCTTATTTTATATTTTTGTATATTATACTAAACCCATATATATGTATATTATTATACTATAATATATGTATATATTTATACGTATTATATATTATATTTTATATATAGTATACTATTATGTATATAAGTATATATATATGTTATATATATGTATATATATATATGTATATATATATGTATATATATACATAATATATATATACATATATATATACATATATATATGTATATATACAGAAGAGCACACATTATATAACCTGTCGATACAAATATCCTCGTTTCAGGAGCACATAAACGAAGAGAATGAGCATGCTCTCGTTGATTCTGTTGATGTTGCATGTGCATATTTTTCACTTCTTCTTCCAACTCTTTCTACTTTTCTCCTCCTCCTCCCCCTCCCCCTCTTCCCCCTACTCCTCCCCCCTCCTCCTCCTCCTCCTCCTCCTCCTCCTCCTCCTCCTCCTCCTCCTCCTCCTCCTCCTCCTCCTCCTCCTCCTCCTCCCTTCCCCTCCCCCTCCTCCTTTTGTGCCTTCACTACCTCCTGAAACACTCCAATTGCAGCCCATATGCCATTATTATTGTTGCGCGGTGGGCGTGCATGTGTGGGCGTGGGCGGAGGCTGAGTTGAGTGCGGACAGGTCGGCCGGACTCGCGATGTAGGTGAAGGTCCGAGGGAGGCGAGGGAGGCGAGAGAGGCGAGGGAAAGGCGGTGTTGCGCGGCGGCGGCGACGGTGGCAATGTAGGTGTTGCTTTGCATTTGCGGGGGTTAATGTGCTTTAATTTGTTGTGATTGGTAATGATGATGGGGTTGTTATTACTGTTGTTATTATTATGACTATTTTTATTTTATTGTTATTATTATGATTTTTATTTTATTGTTATTATTATTATTATTGTTGTTATTATTATTGTTGTTGTTTTATTATTATTATTGTTATTATTATTGTTATTATTTTATTGTTATTATTGTTATTGTTATTATTATTATTGTTGTTATTGTTGTTATTATTGTTACTATTATTATTATTATTTATTATTATTACAATTATTACTATTGCTTCTTTTGTTTTTGCTTATGTTTTTTGTTATTGTTATTGTTATTGTTATTATTGATGTTCCGTTTCTTGTTATTACTGTTATCTTTGTTGCTGTTGTTGTTGTTGTCACTCTCCAAAAATTACATTGAGTAAATCTAACGCAATTTTCCTTCTGGTTCCAGGTACGTCGAGTGGACGGAGATCGAGCGCTGGGCGGGAGCCTCTCGGTGCGTGTGGATTTTCCCCGTCGCTGTGGGTTTCGCGTCTGGAGGGGGGGGGGGCGAGCCGTGGGGGAACCGGGAAGAGGGAAGGAGAAGGGAGAGGGGGATTATACGATATATAGGATGTGAGGTATATGATGCGTATGGTGCATATGCATATATTTATATATATATTATATAATTCATATATATATATATATATATATATATATATTTGTTGTGTGATGTGTAGTGTTGATGTGGTGTGGTGGTGTGTGGGGTGTGGTGTGGTGTGGTGTCTGTGTGTGTGGTGTGGTGTGGGGGGTGTATTGTGGTTGGATATTGGATAGAGTGAGAGTATATATATTATATGTGTTATATATCTTATTATTATATATTATATTTCATATATCATTATATTATATTATAATATATTATGTATATTAATTATGTATCTCTATAATATTTAAGTTTTATTACATATATATTATATATATGTTAATATATATTATTATTATATCTATATATATATTCTATTATCTCTATTATTATGTGATTATATTATACCATGATATTATATAATATATATATATACTTAATAAATATATAATTAATATAATATTATACCACCTACACCCACTTCTAAATACACCCAACTACACTAACTACACACACACACATACACACACACACACACACACACACACATACTTGTTCAGTCAGTCTTAACTGCTCTTTTTTGTGTCTCTCTTACTATCTCTCCCTCTTCCTCCTCCCTCTCCCTTTTCTA
>NC_051391.1:11026766-11029266 GCF_015228065.2 Penaeus monodon | reverse complement strand
ACATATATACATACATATACATACATATGCATATATACATACATACATACATACATATATGCATATATTCATACATACATATGTATATATATATATATATGTATGTATATGTGTGTGTGTGTGTGTGTGTGTGTGTGTGTGTGTGTGTGTGTGTGTGTGTGTGTGTGTGTGTGTGTGTGTGTGTGTGTGTGTGTGTGTGTGTGTGTGTGTCTGCGCGTGCGTGCGCGCGTATGTATGTATATATGTATGTATATGTATACATGCAATATATAATTCTCTGAGGAAGATCGCTAAGAATAATGTCTTTTTGTTAAGAATAATGTCTTTTTGTTAAGAATAATGTCTTTTTGCCCGAGACTTTATTTTGTTGCAACTATTTCTTCGTGTGCTTATACTATTTCTTTTGTACGTTTATACACAGATATACATATATCTACGTGTATATGAGAGAATCCCTCGCGTTTGTTTTGAGAACTTAAACTAAATGTGTGATCAGGGAAGCCTTAACATACATCTAAGACACTTTATCTGTTGATGAGGGAGAGTTTTAGTGCCGCTGACTTGGGCGGAGAGGGAGAGGGAGAGGGAGAGGGAGAGGGAGAGGGAGAGGGAGAGAAAGAGTAAGAATAAGAGTAAAAAAGAGACAGAAAGAGAGTTGAGTTGAGTTGTTTTGGGAAAAGTTCGTTGGTTGGTGGAATTTAAAATCGAGTGTTCATCGACTGAATCTTTTTTTGCTGTTAATTGATTGGTTTTGTTTTTTTATTGGTTGATTATTTGATTATTTTTTTTGTTGGTTGATTGATTGATCGTTTTTTTTTTAGCTGATTTTTCATGTACATGTTTTTTCTTTCTATTAAAGCGATGCCACTAGACTGGGAAAGGGCGGTTTCTCAGTCAGAGTCGTTCAATTAGCAACGAGCGTCGGGGCGTGTTTCTGTCTCTGGGCATCGGGTGCCGTTCTCGCGTTGACGGCAGTGCCCGGCGGTCGAAAGTTACTCCGAGATTTACGGGAGATTAAACCCGTCCGCGAGCGCCCGTTTGTGTTTCGGGAAGTGTCATTGGCGCAGCGTGTCTGGAGGGGGAGGGGAGCGCCCCGCGAGGAAGGGCGGTGCGGGAGGGCGGCGCGGGCGACTTGCCAGCGCGTAGCCCGCTCTCGTCCAGATGCGGCGGAGGGGGGAGAGGGGAGGAAGAAGAGGAAGATGGAGATGGAGATGGAGAGGATGAGGATGAGGATGAGGATGAGAAAAGAAAGAAAGAAAGAAAGAAAGAAAGAAAGAAAGAAAGAAAGAAAGAAAGAAAGAAAGAAAGAAAGAAAGAAAGAAAAAGAAAGAAAGAAAGAAAGAAGGATTAGGAGAAGGGCTTGTCTGCGCACGCCTCATAAACGGCCGACGGTTATGAGACCGCCTGGAGTAGCTGCGGCGATATGTGAGGACGACAAGTGAGGAGGCTCCTGCACAAGGAGGGGGGAGGAGGGGGGGTGGCGGATAATGTATATCGGCCGCGGTACTTTTCTCCGGCCGCGATTTAGATGAGAGGGGAGGCGAGGAGGCGACGCGGAGGCCCGGGATGCAGACCCTCTAATTAATCGGGGGGTGGGAGCAGTCAGCTGGCCGGTAATCTCCCTCCTCCCGATGGCAGTGGGAAAGTAAACAAAGATCTAGATGAGCTTTCACGCCCCCCTATCCTTGTCCTTATCCCTGTCCTTATCCGTCCCTACCGCTCTCCTTTTCCCCTCTCCCTCAGCCTTTCCTTTTTTCTTACCCCTCCCTCTCCCTGTTCTTCTTCCTCTTCACCTCCCAACCCCTTTCCTTTCCTCCTCCTCCTCTTCCTCTTCCTCCCCCCTCCTCCCCCTCTCCCTTTCTCCTTCTCCCTCTCCCTTTCTCTCCCTCTCCCTTTCTCCTCCCTCTCCTTTCTCCTCCCTCTCCCTTTCTCCTCCCTCTCCCTCCCTTTCACCTCCCTCAACCTGTCCATTCCCCTCTCGCACAGTCCGCGCGTGTCTTGTATGCCCCCAACTTTTATCCCTGTCCGTATTTCCATGTCGATCTGTATGCACAAATTTGCACTGTTGCAGGAGCGCTGGGCAGGCCGGGAGAGTGACCGTCGGAGGGACAGGTCACGTGATTCAATTTGTGCGAGAGGGAGAGTGGTTTCGTTGTGTGTGTGGGGAGGATGGGGGGGAGGTGTAGGTAGGAGGAGCATGGTAGCGGTTCTTAGTGGGGAAGAGAGTGAGTGTGTGAGTGAGTGTGGAGAAAGTGTGAGAGTGGGAGAGTGTGAGAGTGAGAGAGAGAAAGCGAGAGTGTGTGAGAGCGAGAGTGTGAGCGGGGATGTCAGTAGCTACAGAGCCGCCATTGACATTGGGGTTTGCACGCGCATTCACACACTACTTCCCCCATTTAAACGCGCGTATGTACGCACGCACGTACTCGCACACGCAATCGTAGGGACACGGGGGTGACTCTCTCAGCAGATAGTGTGCCCCCTGTATGTGCCCTGCTGTTCC
>NC_051391.1:11018595-11023595 GCF_015228065.2 Penaeus monodon | reverse complement strand
TACACGAATGGCACTTTTCTCCAATCAATCGCCTTGAAAGTAGTAGCAATACTTCCACACCTCATCTGTCAGAAAACGCATAGTAAAGCCAAAACTTCAGATAATATAAAAGCCATAAAGAGAAGGATGGACAAATGGAAAGAGGGCGATGTAGACGGACTATTAAAAGAGGCCGAGGCTCTCCAACAGAGAAACAGGAGAGCAATTAGAAGGAAGAAGGAAATAGACAGGTGTACGAGATTCGCTAACATGATGCAACAAGGCAAAGTTGCAAAGGCAGTTAGGCTCCTATCACCTGATGAATGTACAGGACCCCTCCCTCTGAACGAAGACACACGTCAGATGCTGCGGGAGAAACACCCGCCTGCAAGGGAGGCTGCGCCGGAAACGCTGTTCCGGGGAGAATACCATCCACCGCCGCCTGAGATCTTCGAAAGCATCACCGGAGAAAAAATCAGGAGACACGCACTCAACACCAAGGGAGCAGCGGGACCCTCGGGACTAGATGCAGGACGGATGGAAGAGCATTCTGAGCACCAGCAGATTCGGGAATGCAGCAGGCGATCTAAGTAAGGCAATAGCAGATTTAGCAAGAAAGCTCGCCACGGAAGATTGCCGATATATTGAGGCATTAACATCATGCCGTCTCATTGCTTTAGATAAGCGACCAGGCTGTCGACCAATCGGGATCGGAGAGGTTCTGAGAAGAATTATCGGCAAAGCCATAATGGAAGTCGTCGGAGATGACATCAAAAGAGCAGTGGGCAATCTCCAAGTGTGCGTAGGTCAACCAGCGGGATGCGAGGCTGCCATCCATGCCATGCGCAAAATATTCGAAGAGCCCGAATGCGAGGCGGTACTGATGGTGGATGCTGCGAACGCTTTCAATAACATCAACAGGCAGGCCACATACAAAACATCAAATGCCCCAGCTTTGCTCAATATGTATCCAATACGTACAGAGAACCGGCAAAGCTATACATTAACAACATAGAAACAAACACCAGTGAAGTGATGGCATCATCCGAAGGAACAACCCAAGGCGACCCCGTGGCAATGGCCATGTACGCAATCGGCCTGCTTAAGTTGCAAGACCAACTGGAACACAGCAAAACGAACATCAAACAAGTTGCATACGCCGACGACCTCACAGGAGCCGGAAAAATAAAGGACCTTCGAAGATGGGTGGGAAATAGTTGAAAACCATGGCCCTCCACAAGGATACCACCCAAGTGCAAATAAAATCCGTTCTAATCGTTAAGCCAGAAACATCTCGACCTTGCCAAGGAGTCTTTCCGAGACACGGATATAAACATAAAGGCAGGTGGGGGAGAAACACCTCGGAGCAGTTTGGGCACTACAGAGGCCAAAGAGGAATACGTGAGGTCGCAGGTGAACAAATGGAAAAGCGAGCTGAAGACTCTAACAAGCATCGCAAAATCAGAACCGCACTCAGCTTACACGGCCTTCATTTTCGGTGTAAAAAATAAATGGAACTTCCTGATGCGAACAGTCCCAAACATCGGACACTTGCTTGAGCCCCTGGAAGCAGCGATAAGACAGGAATTTATACCAGCACTCGCAGGAAATAGGAACACCACAGACCTAGAGAGGTCAGTCCTTGAGCTGCCACCAAGATTAGGAGGTCTCGGTATCTTAAATCCAAGCAAGACCGCCAATATCGAATTTCAGAACTCCATCAAGCTCACAGCCAAACTAACTCAATCAATCACATCACAAGACACGGACACACAGACAGACATAGGGGAGCAACAACAAATCAGGAAGGAAATCGCTAGAACAAGAGAGACCAAACAGAAAGCAGAATTACAAGAGATAAACACACAGTTATCAGAGAAATTGAAAAGAAGAATAGAAATAGCAAGGGAAATAGGTGCATCAAATTGGCTATCAACGCTACCCATAAAATCTAAAGGATTTAGCCTGAACAAGCAAGAGTTTACAGATGCCATCTGCCTACGATATGGCTGGTCAATTGAGGGTCTCCACCAGCACTGCACCTGCGGCTCATCATTCGACCCAAATCACGCCATGACGTGCAAGACGGGTGGGTTCGTCTGCATGCGTCATGACGAGGTGAGGGACGTGACGGCACAAATGCTCGGCGAGGTGTGCCGCGACGTTAGGGTTGAGCCAGGCCTCATACCCACGACCGGACGGAACTTCTCGCTGCAGTCGACCAACACCGCCGACGATGCCCGCCTGGATGTGAGTGCGAGAGGATTCTGGATAAGAGGACAGCGGGCCTTCTTTGATATAAGAATCTTCAACCCCATGGCCTCAAGCAATCGCTCACAGGAACTCACATCAGCACACAGAAAGCACGAAAATGAAAAAATGAGGGAGTACGGAGAGCGGATACGAGAGGTGGAGCAAGGGACATTCACGCCTCTTGTCTTCACCACAGCGGGAGGAATGGCACCAAGAGCCATCACATTCTATTCATGCCTCGCACAGCAGATAGCCGAAAGAAAACAACAACAAAAAAGCTGCGTCATGGCATGGATAAGATGTCGGCTGGCCTTCTCGTTGCTGCGGTCATCCCTGCTCTGCCTCAGAGGAACGAGGACAAAACCCTGTGCTTACACTAACATTAAGGACCTAGATATAGAACAAACAGTAATAGATAGTAGGATTAATAGAGATTAGATATGTAAGTTCACTATTGTATATATCTATAGAATAAAAAAAAAAAATCTAAATTAATAAAGAAGGTTGTCGACCACAACCATTGGCGAGGACGGGGCCAATGGACAGTATTGTGAGATAGTTCCGAATATGTTTCACAACACTGCTCCCTTATTCTATACCCAATTAGGGATGGAGGTCGAGTTGAGAGTTAAAAAAAAAAAAAGAGAGAGAGAGAGAGAGAGAGAGAGAGAGAGAGAGAGAGAGAGAGAAAGAGAAAGAGAAAGAGAAAGAGAAAGAAAGAGAGATACGAGAGACAGAGAGGGAGAGGGAGAGGGGGAGAGCGAGCGAGCACAAACGAGAGATTGTGGCCCTGCATCAACCAGTGTTTCTTAGAGTGACAGAGCAAGGATGAGTAAGTGGCACAGCCTGGCGTCGGCCGTAGTGGCTGCGTCACGTGGTTAAAATCCCATTTTCTGGCGTTCAAAAAAGGCCCCAGCATTGTTGACCTTGGCTTACGTGCGTGCGTGCGTGCGTGCGTGCGTCAGAGTGATACTGTTTTGTACACCTTACTTGTACACCTTGTACATCTTGCTCGGTACACCTTCTCTTTTGCGCATCATCACCCTACGCAGGTACCGGTTCATGCCAGGTTCAGATACGTCATGGAAGCGTCCTCGCGCGCACTTGTTTTTTTGCTCGTTTGGATCACGTGCTTAGGCTGTATTATGGGTTGCATAGGTGTTCGAGAATCTAATTTCCACGCACAACCGTATGTATACGCACGCACGCGCACATTAACACGCACGCACGCGCACACGCACACGCACACACAATCGCACACACACTCACATGCACGCACACTCACACGCACGCACGAAACTTCCCCCTATTTACATAAGCAAATGAATGTGAATGCTTCCGTTGAGTAACTTGGCGTTCCGGAGATGCACATGCACCGAAAGTGTCGAACTCGCCTCGCTCGACTCGCTGCTGGTCACTCACCCCGGGCGCGGCGCGGGGCGAACTCTACGCTCGGGGCACGCCGCCGTTCGCCCTCGAGTTCGGTTTAGTCGTTTTAAGACTGAATGGAGGTTTTTAGATCTTAGGAGTCGTTTTGGGTAATTTGTTGTGTCTGTGTGTGTGTGCGCATGCGAGCGGATTTCTTATGTGCATGCGCGTGTGTATTCGTGTGCGTGTGCTTGTGCGTATAATTGTTCACATCTAATGTTTTCTTGCCATTGTTACAACCTCTTTTTGCCTTGCTTCACCTCTTTCCGTGTGTCCGCGAAAAAGGATAGCTATAGAATTTCACGAAATACTTAGCAGGAGTCCTCTTGCCAAGTAGTGTCATGAGATTGACATGGTGGGATGATGAGGAGCGAGGAACAGAGGAGATGGAAGAAAGACAGAAAGCAAAGGAGACAGAGACAGAAAATACTAAACAATCAGAGAAAAGAGGGAAGAAAAGAGAGGAGTTCAAGCGACGAACCTGAGAGAGAGAGAGAGAGAGAGAGAGAGAGAGAGAGAGAGAGAGAGAGAGAGAGAGAGAGAGAGAGAGAGAGAGAGAGAGAGAGAGAGAGAGAGAGCGCGAGCGAGAGAGAGAGCGCGAGAGCGAGCGAGCGACAGAGAAAACCCGAGCGAACTGATGAGGACACAAGAGGAAGCTGTAGCATACCAGTCATCATGGGCTCGGAAGGGAGGAGGAGGAGGAGGAGAAGAAGAAGGAGAAGAAGAAGGTGGAGGAGGAGTGGAGGGGAGAAGAAGGTGGAGGGGGAGTGTAGGGGAGGAGAAGGGGGTGAAGGTGGGGGAGAAGAGGTAATGGAAGGAGGGGAGAGGATGGGGGAGAAAGGAGGGAAAGGGAGGAGGAGGAGGAGGAGAGGTTGAGGAAAGGAGAGGAGAGAAGAACCGAGGTTGAAGAGACTTGGTGAGGAGGAGGGGCGAAGGGAAGGAGGAGAGGATAAGGGGTGGGGGTGGGGGAGGATGGGGATGGGGATGGGGAGGGGGGAGGGGGAAGGAGAGGGGGGAGGGGAAGGAGAGGGGAGGGGAAGGGGGGGGAAGGGGGCGAAGCCGTGGCGGAGTAACCTCACGAATCGCTCGGAGAAGGGAACGGAAAACCGACAGGGAGGAGACGGGAGCCAATTAGGCCCTGGGCAGGAACAGGGTGTTACGTGCATGCATTTGGCAGATATCGACATCGTGGCTCAGGACGTGTGTGTGTGTGTGTGTGTCCTTCTTTGTCTGTATCTGTGGCTGACGTACAGGTAGCTTGGGCGAAGGCGAAGGAGATTGGGAGGGGGAGAGGGAGGAAGAGAGGGAGGGAAGGGGAAGGGGGGAGGGGAGTGGAAGGG
>NC_051391.1:11011095-11016095 GCF_015228065.2 Penaeus monodon | reverse complement strand
CTTCTTTTTCCTTCTCATTTCACTTGTGATTTTCCCGGCAAGTAATATAATAAACAGGGAACGAAAAGAGAGTTAATAAAGTTGAATTAAGACAGGAAAAAGTAGTAACGTTAATGAGAGAGAGAGAGAAAAGAGAAAGAGAAAGAGAAAAGAAGAAATAAGGATAAATAAGTAGTTTTTAAACAAAGTACCGGCGCGTTGTTCCCTTGGGCAAGGAACTTCACCTCGATTGCCTACCTAGCCACTGGGTGGCCAAGCCAGCCCAAGTCAGTGCTGGTCCCAAGCCCGGATAAATAGAGAGAATGATTACCTAAAAGGTAACACCGGCACTCTCCGTGGAAAGGAACTGGGGACCCTACCACGTACTCACTCCAAGAGCATCACAACATGAAAACTACAATTGAGTATCATGCAGTGACCACGGCGGCTCAGACATGAACCTACCGTTAAAAGAAGAAACAAAGTGCGATGAGTAAGAATGTCTCCGAGGTAAAAATAAGGAAGAGCAGGTTGCGGGGGAAAATAGGAAAATTGTCTCGTTGGAAAAAAAAAAATAAAAAATTAGAGAAATACGGAAAAAATGCCAGTCAGAGAGAGAAAAAATATTAGGGTTTTGTTAAAAAAAAAAAAAAAATGTATATATATATAGGCTATGGGAAACGAATTATCTATTAAGAATACAAAATAAATTGGAAGAGCGCCTCGTAACGTCACGTTATGCAACGTATTAGCGGAGGTTGAGCGACACGCCCCTTGGCACCAAAGGCACGATCCGCAGGCCCAGTACTGCCGTTACCAGTGGCACTCGCTGCGTTTCAGTCCCTGCGCGTGGCCGTGGCTTCGGTAGGCCTTTCATCATCGCGCCGGATGTATTCGATGTAGACCTAATGGATTACGGATGTATTTGGTATGATCATGCACTTCTTTTTTAATGATGTAATGAATTTTTTATGTATTTTGTAATGATGTAATTAGTAACTGATCATGCACTTCGTAATATTGCACTCTTTGATGATGCATTAGATGTAATGATGCGTCTTTATCACTTGTTCACTTGACAGTATAATAATGGATTATTGACGTAGTTGGTGTAGTGATGTGCAGTGTGATCTGGATGTTGCCTGCATGCACCAGACTGAAGGAGCGAATATTTATGCAACGAGGATGAGTAGCCTGAGATGTGAGGTTGTTTGTGACGTCAGGATGAATGCGACGTCAAGTGGGTGTAGCGTGTGAAGGGGGAGAGGACTGGCAGCTCCCTTGCCGTGGCCTGACTTCAAGATTGACGTTCGTCTTGACCATCTCCTTCTGTCTGCCTCCCCCTGTGTGTCTCTTTATTTGCTTCTCTCTCTCTGTCTTTGTGTTTCTCCGTCTTAGTCTCTGTCTCTGGTTCTGTGTCTGTCAGTCACTGTCTGTCTCTTTCTCGGTTTCTTCCTCTCCTCCTCTTTCTCTTTGTCTGTCTCTTTCTCCCTCCCTCCCCCTCCCTCTTTGCTTCCCCCATTCCCCTCTTCCCTGTTCCCTCTTCCCTTTCTTTTTCCCCTTTTACCCCTTCCCCTTCCTCCTCCAACCTAACCCCCTCTCTTTCTTCGCTCCCTTCCAAAGTTCTATCCACTCCTTCCTCCCTCTCCATCCATTCCCCTCATCCCCCCTCTTCCCCCCTCTTCCCCCTCTTCCCTCCTCTCCCCCCTCTTCCCCCTCCCTCCGCCGTCGGCCAGGTGACGCCCTCGAATGCATTTTCGAAGAGAGCTGAGAGCTCGAGGTGCGAGAAGCTCTTTAAGAATCAGGCGAGCGGGGGTGACGACAGGTGGGAGACGTAGACGGGGGCGCAGGAGAGGAAATTGTCATTGTTTACGTAGGGGTAGTAGGGGGGACGAGGTGGATAAAGGAGGGGGAAGGGAGGGTGGCGATCAGCTGTGGAATGCAGACAGACGCGACCGAGATCGCATGCACGCGGGAGCGGAGAGGGGCGGGTGTGGGAAAGCACGGCGAGGTGGTGGAATGCTGTCGGGGTTGTCAGTGCTGTCAGATGGTGGCAGGGATGACAGGTGACAGGTGTCGGAGGAGCGTGTTTGACTGAGGGGAAGCAGACAAGTGTTTTTTTCCGTAAGACGATGCGAGGTCATTGTCGTTATTGATCTAGACTAGACCTTTAGTTTTTTCTTCAAGGGCAGGATGGGGTGTGGGCTGTTATGATTCAATTTTACTTTGGGATTGATTTTTTTGTCTGTATGTAACAAGTAGGAGTTGTAGGAGGGAGAGGAAAAGGAAGAGAAAGAATTATGTACATATTATAGACGGACATAGTTGACACACAGATAGATAGATAGGTAGGTAAGCAGATAGATAGATAAATATATAGGTAGGTAGGTAGACGTGAAATGTGTTATTTGCAATATAATTGGATGTGTTTTTATTGCCAGTACTGGTATGTCTGATACAGCGGCCTCTGCTGCCACAGACCATTGTCCTTAGCCAGTCGCATTTCCATTTTCTTCTGCCAAAAAAAACCTCGAATATTCGTTTCTTGTGTTCACATTCTCCTTTTATGGGCCTACATTTGTCCCTTCACCATTAATCAAGACGAGGATTTCGCCCACGCCCACGCCCACGGCCATGCCCCCCTCCACGCAACCCATCTTAATCCGGCCTCGAGGAACCCCGCTGACCTCCGGGCTTGGGAAAGGAAATGATTGCACGGTGCGGGAGAATACCCTGGGGTACAGTCGCCGGCGTAGGTGGTGGTGCCGGCATGTGGGCGTGAAGGGGGTCTGGCGTGAATGGGTAGATGGGGAAGGTAGAGGGTGCGGGTGCGGACGTGGGCGTGCAGAGGATGTAGGGCGTGGGTTTGTGAGAACGGAGGCGATGGATGGGGATATAGATATGGTTGTGTGGGCGTGTCGGGGTTTGTAAGCTTTGAACTTGGGCGTGCGGGCGAGGCTGTGTTGATTTGGGAATCTGTGGAGGTGTAGGCCTATGTGGTTAAGGTCCTGGAAATGTTGGTGTGTTGGATTAATTGCCTGAGTTTGTAGGTAGATTCGACCGCCAACAAACACGCTTAGGCCTATGTCAGTGTATCTGCAATATTGCACGCTGCGGCCCCTTAGCCTACATGCTTTTCTTTGTGTGGGAATTAGGAACAAAAGAGTGGTGAATTTTTTTTTTACCTTTGGAACGCGGACCTCTTTGTGCAAGTAGGCCTTCCTCCCTCTGGAAATGACTGGACATGGAAAGACAGCTTGTTCGTGCGAGCAAGAATACCACCGTCATCATCGTTATCGTTGTCATCATTATCATCATCTCTCCCTCCTTTCCTTCCTTCCTTCCCCTCCCTCCCTTCCTACTTTTCCCACCTTCCCTCCCTAATTCCTTTCCTCCTCCCTTCTTCCTTCACTCCCTCCTTCCTTCCCTCCCGCCTTCCCGGGCAGTCGTCGGCGGCGCCCTCAGCAAGTAGGTCACTGGGGACGGTCGTCTTCTGATGCGCCAATGCTGGCTCGTTAGTTCTATCATTATTGTTTTTTTGTGTTAGTGTTATGGAGAAAGGGATGAATAAAGGAAGAAAGAAAATGTTGATTTGTTATTGTTCTTTTTCTGTTTTTTCCTGGGAACTTTTTTTTTCTTTTGTTTTGTTTTGAGGATTGCTATGCGATTAATGTTTTCTTTGTTTTGTTTTGTTGTTCTTTTTGTTTTGTGAGGTTTTAATGAATTATGATTTTTTTAGGGGCTATTTCCCCTGTACAGGCCATTAGTTCTCTTTGTTTATTAATTTATTTGTCATTAGTTTTCTTTGTTAGGGATTTTTTGTTGTTTCTTTGCCGACGTATTTCCCCCACTCGTATCAGTAGATTTCCCGTTGCCCGGTGATTAGATCGGTAATATGACAAACCGCGGATATATGGAGTAATTAAACGTTTATGAAGTAATACCAGTTTTCGATAGACATTTTTGATTCAAGAAAACGTTTCATGAGAAGGAAGTAAATAAAATAAGACCCATTCCAGAAAAAAAAACATTATAATCAGTTTGTAAGGGTAGCAGTGATGATAACATTATTCCTCAACAGTGATGATAACAGTGAAACAGTAGATGTCTTACGGTCAAGAAACCTGTTGCTAAGAAAGGATACATACGATTTAGTTGTGTGAACGTTGACGTGACAGGAAACGTTTTTACGTGAACGCTGTTGTCACAGGAAACTTTTTTTTCGTGTCTCTGAAGTGGAAATTTCATGATGGGCAGGAAAGTCCGAGGTTATCCCCCCCCCCCGCCCCTGCGCCCTCGACCCCTCCCCTTTTTTACGCCCACACTCATGCCTCCGGCCCCACCCATCCCTCGCCCTCCGCCCCTAACCCCTGCCCCACCCCCTCTTCTCGGTGCGCCTACCTTCTCCGTTCTCGCAGTGGCCTCGTTCTGCCCCTTCTTCTTTGTCTCTTTGTCCCACCCCCACGGCCCTTCCCGGCCATCAGCTGGGCCTCGTACTCACGTCTTCATTTTTAATACTTGGTGATTCTGTCTTCCCCCCCCCCCTCTCTTCTCTCTCTCTCTCTCTCTCTCTCTCTCTCTCTCTCTCTCTCTCTCTCTCTCTCTCTCTCTCTCTCTCCCCCTCTCCCTCTCCCTCCCTCCTTCCCTCCCTCCCTCCTTCCCTCCCTCCCTCCCTCCCTCCCTCCCTCCCTCCCCCCTTCCCTCCCCCCTTCCCTCCCTCCCTCTCTCCCTCTCTGCCACCCTCATGTTCTTGTTTTGAACAGTCTTGTTGACGAGACAGGTTCGACAGGATGCCACGTACGATAACGTTGACAAGTCTCCTGTTTCCATCATTCCTTATTTTCCTCCTCTGTGTGTATCGCCATCCCCTCCCCTCCCCTCCCATTCCACCGCTCTTTATCAGGTTCCTCTTCACTTCCCTCTTTCGTCCTGGAGTCTGTGTGTCGGTCTGCGGTCTAAGCTGGATCCTCCCTTCAGCCTTGACCTATATACCCAGGGTTAGAGGAAAGGGGGAAAGGGTT
>NC_051391.1:10991095-11006095 GCF_015228065.2 Penaeus monodon | reverse complement strand
AAGGGGGGAAGAGAGAGAGGGGGAAGAGAGAAAGGGGGGAAGAGAAAGAGGGGGGAGGGAGAGAAGAGAAGGAGAGAGAGAGGGACCGAGCCGCACAGATAGACAGAGAGACACAGCCAAGAGGCAGAGACAAAAGACAAACAGACAAACAAAAAGTTGAATACAGGGAAGAGAATGGCTACGGAAGTGAATGAAATAAACGCGAATGAACAAGTAAGTAACGAAAGTGAATGAAATAACATGAACGAACGAGTGAGTAACGGACGTAAATGAAATAAACGCGAATGAACGGAAGTAAATGAAATAAACATGAATTAACGAGTAAGAAGATGAGCGCCCGTGCACACGAGGTCCCCCGTGGCCGCCGTTGTGAGGTCGCTCGCCGTGACACGCTAGTTATACGAGGCCTGATTTCCGAAGGCAGGTTTCGGTAGGAAATTGAAACACTGGGATTAAGGCGCCTGTAACGCCTTTCATGGGATAAGTTTCCCGTGTTATTATGTCTCTCTCTTTCTCTTTCTCTCTGTCTGTTCTCCATCTCTTTGTCTTTCTCATTCTCGTTCTGTCTTCTCTCTCTCTCTCTCTCTCTCTCTCTCTCTCCCCCCTCTCTTTCTCTCTTTTCTCTCTTTCTTCTCTTTCTCTCTCTCTCTTTCCTCCTTTCTCTTCTCTCTCTCCTCCCTCCTCCCCTCTCTCCCTTCCTCTCTCTCTCTCTCTCTCCTCTCTCTCATCCCTCTCCTCCATCTCTCTCCTCCTCTCTCTCCATTTTCCCCCTCCTCCCCCCTTCTTTCCCCCCCCCCTCCTCCTACCCCCTCTCCCCTCTGTTTCTTTTATATATGTCTTCCCCCCTTACGATCCCTCCTAATGGCTTTCTGTTTTTCATCAGTTCTGTTCCTTAAACTGGTGGGGGGAAACATCGTCGGGGGTTGGGGGGGGTCTTCTTTTTTTTCATATCCATTCTTTTTTGGTTTATTTATTTTTCTCTTCATGTGTATTTTCGTTTATTCCTTTTCTTTCCCCATTTTCTCATCCCCTTTTCTAATCTCGTGCTTTATTTTTCTTTTCTCGCTTCATCCTCCAGCCCCCCCTTGCTTCTTTCCAAGAATGTTTCCCGCTTCCGGTGGCCTTCTCGGATTTGTCGCTTTTTTCCCTTTCTGAAGGATTAGCGCGCGTGTGAACAGTTGTCTTTAAACGTGGAAGGAAAATAAACGTGATCTAATTATGATGGTTTATGGATGGCGGAACGGCAGTTTTCAAACCGTGATGACGTCTCTGAAATATATATTTTTTGAAGTTTGCGTTACATCAAAAAATATAATCAAAGGATGATTAAGTGCATTCTGACAGGGACATTCACTCAACATAGCAACCAGCTACTCACACACCTATATATATGTATGTGTGTTTAAAGGAGAAGCGAAAGGAGAGGAGAGAAGAGAATGGAATGGGAAGGAAATGGAGAGTGCGAGAGAGCTAAGGGAATCGTGAATTAGGAGAACGTGATTTGCAGGACTGGTGGACTGCAGAGCAACCGACGTGTAGGCCGAATTGCCGAAGTGCCGGCCGAGGGGAGGCGGGGTCGGGGACGCCGGCAAGCACCCAGGCAAGGGCGAAAGCGGAGAGATCTTTCGCCGGGGATGGACAGCGGCTCCGACCACGGCGCTGGCGATTAGGCCTCGGATAGGGGAGGGATAATTCAGGGATAGGGGAGGCGGGAGCACAGTGGCAGCGAGAGCGTGGCCGAGAGGGAGGTGGTGCGATGGTGTGGCCTAAAGAGAAAGGCTGACGAGAGGGATGTGACGACGTGGTCAAGGGTTGCAGTGACGTCAAGGGAGGTGGTGAGGATTGTGGTGAGACGCACCGTCACCACACCGCCGCGCCGGGGCGGTCGAAGCGAGGCCGCCCCGCGACTGCTCTTAAAACGGTTGGAGGTTGAAGGATGGCGCTTCGGACTGTAATGGCGGTGGGAGGGAGGCAGGGAAGGAAGAAAAAGGAAGGAAGGAATGAAGGTTGGGTGACTGGACAGAGGAATGAAGGGAAGGAAATACATGTGGGGAGGGAGGAAGGGGAAATACATGTGGGGAGGGAGGAAGGGGAAAATTTCTTGGGAGGAAACGGGAGAGAGAAAGATGAGAGGAAAGAAAAGAAGAGGTGAGTGAGAGGAGGATGAAGAGCGTAGGAGGGAAGGGAGAGGGGAAAAGAGGAAGGGAAGGGGAAGGGGAAGAGGAGGGGAAGGGGAGAGGAAAAATTGATGGATAGGAGAAGGAGAGGCAGAGAGGAAAGAGGAGAGCAGAAGGGAGGGAGAGGCAGAAGGAGAGGGAGAGGCAGAAGGAGAGGGAGAGGCAGAAGGGAGGGAGAGAGGGAGAGGGAGAAGGAGAGGAGAGGCAGAAGGAGAGGGGAAGGGGGAGCAAAGGAAGGGAGAGGCAGAAGGGAGGGAGAGGCAGAAGGAGAGGAGGAGGCAGAAGGAGAGGGAGAGGCGAGGAGAGGGAGAGGCAAAGGAGAGGGAGAGGCAGAAGAAAGGAGAGGCAAAAGAGAGGAAGGCAGAAGGAGGGGGAGGGGGAGAAAGGAGAAGGAGAGGGAAAGGAAAGGGAAAGGGGCAGAAAGGAGAAAAGGAGAGGGAGAGGGGCCGATGTACTTGTGTTCAAGCCAGAGAAGTGAGTGACGGAGTGGAGGTGATGGTGGGGGCGAGGGTGGGTAGGGAGAGGGAGTGGGGGCGGGTCTTTCCTACCGGCCTGCACGCTGTCAGACCAGAGGTTTGCTAAAGCCTACCATCCTGCCTGCGAATTAATCCATCACATTTCGGAGGAAAAGAGAGCAAAAGATCGCCACGAATGCAGACCCCACGTCCTTTCCAAACCCCTTTTCTTCCTGATTCGCAAAGGCTAACCTGTTGATTAGTGATTGATTGGCTTCCCGTCGCGTTGCATGACGTTGCCTGTCCTGCCCATTGCCCCGTTGTTCTAGAAGTCCTTGACATCTCGCAAGGATCTTGGGCGGGAAGAATAAAAGGTCAGGGCGGATAGAAAGGTCGGGGAGGATGTAAGATCAGGGAAGATTCAAGGTCAGGAAGGGCATAAGGTCAGGAAACAGGGATATCACTTGTGATGATGGCGGCTGCAGCTCGGAGGGAGGGGGAGGGAGGCGGAGGGAAAAGGCAGGAGGGAGGAGGAGTGGAAGGGTGGGGGGATAAGGAATGGCTGAAAGAAGGACAGAAGGAGAAGGAGGAGAAGAAGGAGAGGGCGAGGGCGAGTGGGCGAGCACCACCACACCTCCACACCTCCGCGCCGCCTGGTCCGCCTGATATATAGCGCCTCATTGTACCCTCCGAACTTAAAGGTGATGAAGCTTGAGGATAAGGCAGGCTGGTCAGGCCGGGCCACACGCCCGGGTCACGTCGCCATCTTTCTACCCGCTCGCATCCTGCGTGTCCTGCTGGCTCCCCGCCTTCCTTCCTGCGCCCTCGCATGAGCGGCTGCGCGCGAGGGGCAGCGTGGTCAGCGCGTGGCGGAAAGGAATCCCACTCATCTGGGTGTGACTGCATGTGGATGCACGTATCCCTTTGGACCCGGGTACGTGCGCTCGTGCATACGGTATATGTTTACATGCAGTCATTCATGCGTGCTGGGTACACTGCATGTATGCCTTCATTCATTCATTTAGTCGTTTAAGATACATGTATACATATTGCAACTACGGGCATGCATGCAAACGTGGTTGCATACAAGCATGAATTTGTACGCAAATGACTTATATAGCACTCGACGTCTATCTGTGCATTCTGTGTTCTCAGGACGCCGGAACAAACAAAGGCCATTCGACGGACAAACAGTTCGCGCGACTGGCCACGCTGGGGGCCGTTCATTCGCCCCGGCCACGGTGTCAGCGAAATCCCTGCCCGCTGACAAAACACCAGTAGCGCATCCTAAAGCGGGACTGACTGCCGGTGGCCAAGTAGTCAGCTCGCGGCCCCTGAAAAGCTGATCGCGAAACAGGATGTGGCTGTGCGCTCCTTCCGCATCCTCCTTACGCGTGCGCGCGAACTCGCACCACTCTGACTGCCATGGCTGTCCGGGACAATGTGCCCTGTGAGAGTGGATCCTCGGCTTCACCAGCAAAGCAAACTTGGTCCAGACGTATTTATGTTTCTGTGACTCCTCATTGTTTTCTGAACTGATACCCGTATCAAAAAACGAGGCGTGAATGCCGGTACGGAGGCACGTCTTGAAAAGTGTATTTTGAAGAAGCAGTTTGCTAAATCGCCACAATTCTCTACCAAACCCTCAAATTCTTGATTTAGTGCTCTACCGACACCGGCACGCGCCCCACCACGCCCTCGCGTCCGTGGGCGGTGAAGGATGTCTCTATTACTCCCACTGTCCGAACTGACGGTCCATTAAAGACGACGCTTCCTGTTCTTGACCTGCAACTGCCGCTTTTGTGGGGCTCTGGACGTGGCATTTCCGTCTCGGAGCAGAAAGAGGTATATGTGACGCGCGGAGCCGAATGCAACAGAAATTTTGGGCTTTTTTTTTTTAAGGAGATGTGAGATGGATGCGAGGCCAGATGCACCAAATAACGAAAGAGAAAGTTCTGCAAGTTCGCCCAGGGTGATTGCGAACTTAAAAAAGATCTGAAATGTAGAAAGAAGAGGATACCTGCGTATGAAAGAAAAGATGCTTTAGGTAGCTGTATTAAGTAGCTGTCATATCTTGCCTATATATGTATATTGTAATTTCTTACGAGTAATATTGAAAATGTTTAAATATCTATATTAAAAGTATTACAATGCATATTTGAAAGTGTTTGAATGGATGTATAGATTTTTACTTGTATATATCCTAAATGTTACAAATGTATATTGGAAGTGTTGCGTACGTTTATTATATTTAGTGTGATTTACACTTATTTAGTGTATTATGTATTACTTAAGATTACGCATGAATGCTGGAAGTGTTACGTAGTATTAATTGGTATTTATGCACATTCGGTGTTATTAAGTATATTGAGCGATACTTGCGCGTGTTGTAAGTCTTATACATACCTAGAATTATTAAGTAGCACAGTGTATTGAGTGTTACCTGTGTGTGTTATTTGTTACAAGTGTTATGTATCCTTGGAAGTGTTACGTTCCTTGACCTTGGGTGTGCAGCTACGTGATCACAGAGCTGATGCAGAGTGACCTCCACAAGATCATCGTGTCTCCACAGCATCTCTCCGCCGACCACGTCAAGGTCTTCCTCTACCAAATCCTCAGAGGTGAGTCTCTTTTTTGGAATTCTGTCTCTTCGTGTATACATATATATATATATACACATTTTTTTTTTTTTTTTTAGATTTTCTCTCTCTCTCTCTCTCTCTCTTCTCTCCTCTCTCTCCTCCTCTCTCTCTCTCTCTCTCTTTTTCTCTCTTCTCTCTCTCTCCTCTCTCTCGTCCCCTCTTCTCTCTCTCTCTCTCTCATTCTCTCTCTCTCTCTCTCATTCTCTCTCTCTCATTTCTATCTCTCTCTCTCTTTTCTCTCATTCTCTCTCTCTCATTCCTCTCTCTCTCTCTCTCTCTCCTCTCTCTCTCTCTCTTTTCTTCTCCTCTCTCTCTCTTCTCTCTCTCTCTCTCTCTCTCTCTCTCTCCTCTTCTCCTCTCTCCCTTTCCCCCCTCCTCCCCTTCTCCTTTTTCTCTCTCTCTCTCTCTCCTTTTCTTCTTCTCTCCCTCCCCCTCTTCTCTTTTTCCTTTTCTTCCATTCCTCCTCTTTCTTTTCTTCCTCTCTCTTTCTCCTCTCCTCCTCTCTCTCTCTCTCCTCTCTCTCTCTCTCTCCTTCCCTCTCTTCTTCTCTCTCTCTCTCTTCCTTCTCTCCTCATTCTCTTTTCCTCTCTCTCTCTCTCGCTCGCTCTTTTCTCTTCTCTCTTCCCCATTTTCTCTCTCTTCTCTCTCTCCCTCTCTCTCTCTCCCCCCTTCCCCTCTCCCTTTCTTGGTTTTCTTTCTCTCCCCTTTTTTTTTTCTCTCTCTCTTTCTCCTCCTCTCTCTCTTCTCTCTCTTCTTTTCTCTCTCTCTCTCTCTCCTCTCTTTTCGCTTTCCCCCCTTCCTTTCTTTTCTTTTTTTTTCTTTTCTCCTTTTTTTATTTTTCTGCTCTTTTTCTTTTTCTCCCTCTCTCCCCCTCCTCTTCCCCTCTTCCTTTTGGTTTCTTTTTCTTCTCTTTAAGCTCTCTCTCTTTCCCCCTCTCTCTCTCTCTCTCTCTCTCCTCGCTCTCGTTCCTCCCTCTCTCCCCCCTCCCCTTCTTTCCCCTTTTTCTCTTCTCTCTCTTCTCTTCTCTCTTCCCCCTTCTCTCTTTTCCCCTCCCCTCCTCTTTTCCTCTTTTCTTTCTTTTCTCCCCTCTTTTTGTTTCCCCTTTTTTTCTTGTTTTTTTCTTCCCCTCTCTTCTCCGCTTCTCCCTCTCTCTCCCTCCTCTCTTTCTCTCCTCTTTTTTTTCCCTCTCTTCCTTTTCTCTCCTTTCTCCTTCTCCTTCTTTTCTTCTTTCTCCTTTTCCCCTTTTTCCCCCCCCCCCCTTTTCCCCCTCCCCCTCTTCGTTTTCTCGTTTTTGCCTTTTTTGGATTTTTTCTTTCTCCTTTTTTTTTCCTTCTCTCCCTTTTTCTCTCTTCTCTCTTCCCCTCTTCCCTCTCTCTCTCTCTCTCTTTTCTTTCTTTCTTTTCTCTCCTTTTTTTTCTCTCCCTCCCCTTTCTCCTTTTCTCTTTTTCCTTTCCTTTCCCTCCTCCCCCTCTTCCTCTGTTGGTTATCAGTATTTTCGTTTCCTGCCTTTTGGTCTATCAGTTTTTTTCCTTAGTGTTTCTCTTCCACATATTTTTGAGGCGAGCTTGACTTTCTTTTGCGTTAATTGTTTATCATATTTTTATTGGTTTGCATGTTCAACGATTTTTTTTACGTGCTTGTTGAGGGTTTTTGTTTGTTCGGCCTTATTTGTTAGTGCATCTTTTTCGTTTGTTTGTTCGGTTTATTTTTGTTCGTTATTTTCCATGTTTGAGCGTGTGTTGGTCTGAGGGGCCGAGAGATGGACATGGCTTTGTTCGGTGGGCGTGGGTGAGAAAGCGGTACGCGAGTGCGAGGGCGAGTGCTTGGCGGGCACGCGGGCGCAGGCAAGAGGAAAAAATGAGAGGAAGACTAATCGTTGTTATTCATTAGCTCCTACTCTTACGCGGTCAAGTAGACAAAGGATGGCAGATAGATAGATATAGGCAGGCTGGCAGGCAGGCATGCAGGCAGGCAGGCAGGCAGGCATAGTCATTGAAACAGACAGACAATCAGGCGACAAGCAGAAAGACAGTCAGTCAGTCAGTCAGTCAGTCAGTCAGTCAGTCAGTCAGTCAGTCAGCCGGTTTCTTCCACCTCGTTCTCACCTGCCGCCATTGTGTCTGGGTCGGGGGTTGGGGGGGGGGGAAACAGCACGAAACTCCGGGTATTGATCGTCGCATATCCCCTTCGATCGCTAACTTTATGAGGGAAAGGAAGACTGAGAAAAAAGAAGGAGAAAGACGAAAAGACGTTGTAGGGTCATGCGGTGCGCGGGGGTCGGCGGTCTTCGCGATGGGGGTAGGGAGTGGGGAGTGGGGAGTGGGGTGGAGGTAGGGGTAGGGGTAGGGGTAGGGGTAGGGGTAAAGGGAGCCTGTATTTTGTGGCATATGGCACTTGAATTTTTTTTTTTTTTTATAGATATTGGTTTTTTGTTCATTTATTTATATGCGCATACACGCATGTATGTGCATGATTGTGTATGGGTGTGCGTATTCGTGTACATGTGTATGTGCACATGTACATGTGCATGTACATAAGTACATGTGCGTGCGCACGTATGAATAAATAAATAACAAATATCTCTGCATACCCATGTTTTTTAAGCGTCTGTGTCTGTATATGTATATGTATATGTATATGTATATGTATATGTATACGCGCGCGTGCGTGTGTGCGTGCGTGCGTGCGTGCGTGCGTGCGTGCGTGCGTGCATATACACATGCAGACGTAATCCTGAGGCAGCATCACCCGTTTCCCTTGCGCTTCGTCCTGAGGTGTCGTCCTTGCCCCTCTGGCCTCCTCCTCCTCCTCCTCTTTGCCTATGAAAGCTGATACATACAGTTCGACATGACTCACATAAGTGTCTCGTGAGTAACGCCACCATTCGACATGACTCACGTTTGCGTGTCGTGAGTAACGCCCGTGTGATATGAGTCATTTCCCGGCTCATTAACCTGCCCCCCCCCATCCGCTCGCGCGCCCTTCCGTGCCCCTTCGCGGCGCTGGCGGCGGCGGAGGCAGGGGAGTGACCTTGGCTGCTGCTTGCGCCGTGGTCTTACGGGTGCATGACGCTGCCACTGTGTGATTAGGCCGCGGATAGTCATGGCACCGAGAGTGTCTCCCTCCGAGGATGGGCGGCGCGGCTCCGCCCCTGTCCCGGGTGCCAAGGCGGGTCGTAGGCACACCCACCTGTGGTGAGGAATGATCAATAAACTAACTCCCCGTCAGGAAATTCATGCGAGAAATTCCGTGCCGCGCCGTTCTGTCGAATGGTATTCCGTGTTCTTGTTTTGTTTGCATTGTGTGCCCGTCTGTTCCGGCTCCGTGGCTTTTTGGGGGCGGGCTTTCTTCTCTTCTTTCTCCTTCCTTCCTCTGTCCTTTTTCTCCATCCATCTATCCTCCTCCTCCTCCTCCTCCTCCTCCTCCTCCTCCTCCTCCTCCTCCTCCTCCTCCTCCTCCTCCTCCTCCTCCCTCCTCCTCCTCCCTCCTCCTCCTCCTCCTCTCCTCCCTCCTCCCTCCTCCCTCCTCCCTCCTCCTCCTCCTCCTCCTCCTCTTCTCTCCCTCCTCCTCCTCTATCCTTCTCCTTCTCCCTCTCCTCATCCCCCTTCCGGCTCCCTCTCCCTTCCCCTTCCCCTTCCCCTCCCATCATCTCCTCTCCCTCTCCCATTTACTTTCCACCTGCGCCACCTCCCCCCCTCCCCTCCCCCTCCGCGCGACCCTGGGGGAGGCGCCCGTCGAACCGGCAGGACGCGGACGGAGTAGGAGTGCGATGATGCACACGCCATGCACGCTGCATTCCGATCGATGCCTCGCCGGACGAGCGGGGAAAGCACGGGTCGAGGTGGGGGGGGGGGGGGGGGAAGAGAGGCAGATAGGTAGCAGGACGGATATAGGGAGAAGGAGGGAGGGAGAAAGGTACATAAGGAAAGGAATAGGAGATACGAAGAAAAGGAAGAAAGAAAGAAAGAAAAAAAAGAGAGAGGGGGAACGAGGAAGGATGAAGGAAACGCAACTTCATTATGGGTGTTGAGAAAACGGGGGAAGGAAGCATGGGTGATGTGAGCTGAAGGAAACGGGCGGGTTTGCAAGAGATGAGTTGTGAAGGAAGTTGAGACTGAAGTGAGGCAAGGAGGCGCAGGACTGAAGTGAGGTATGAGGGGGATTAGAAGTAGAGGTGCGACAAAGACTGCTCTTCAAACGAACCGTGCGGCGAAGTGGGACTGAAGTAATGAGTAAGTGAGGTTGTGAGTGAAAGTGCGGCTGGGAGGGTAGGCCGCTGGGGTCCGTTCCGGCGTCACTCCGCGGTGGGGAAGGAAGTGTCCGTGGGGCGAGGGGGGGGGGGGCGTTGATTAGGGCTCGTTTCGTAAAAGCGGGCGCGAGCGGGGGCATTGGCCGGATTCTGCTAGCGTCGTGACATCTGGGAGGGAGACCGCGGAAAGCGATTCGATGTGAGGTCAGCTGCCGTTTTTATTGGGACGCCGACCCTGCCGTCCGCGACACGGCTTACGTGACGACAAAGTTTCAAAGCCTACCTATCATTGGCCTCGACCCAACTTCTATTTTGACCTCTTTTGGTCTTTTTGGCCTCTTATTTTGACCCATCTTCGTTACTGACCCAGATTCGACGCGACTCCGCTTCGATACTGGTCTTGTTTCGATTCTCCTCGGATTTGACTCCGACCCAGCTTCTAGCTTCGATTTCGACCTCGCTTTGACTCTTATCTGGCTTCTACCCCGACCCTAGCTTCGATACTGATCTAATTTCGAGTCGACCTAGCTTCAACCCCGGTCCAGCTTCAAGCCTGATGTGGCTTCAACTAGCTTCGACGTCGACCTGGTTTCTTTGAATGACGCCAAGTTACTGTCCATTTCTTTGACCTGGGGTGATTGTCTAACGTTTGGCAGGTGATGTGAACGCACGAGAAGAGGAGATACATTGTTTTGTATAGGTTAGAATGATCGACATAAACAAAGAAGAATACGAATGAATAAGTACAGCTAAGCACATGAAATAAAAAAAACAAACAAACGGAAGAGCATAGGGAAAACAGCATTCATAGCAAGATTCACGATCCAAGTTTGGATGAAGATGGATGGAGAGGCGGGGAAGCAACCCTCGTGCGCGGGGACGGGGAGGCCCCGGTTTCTCTCTCCGGGGAGCCTTCGCGGATTTTTCCTCTTCTCCTGCTGCTGTTGCTCATCCTCGTCGTCGTCGTCGTCGTCGTCGTCGTCGTCGTCGTCGTCGTCGTCGTCGTCGTCGTCGTCGTCGTCGTCGTCCTCCTCCTCCTCCTCCTCCTCCTCCTCCTCCTCCTCCTCCTCCTCCTCCTCCACCTCCATCACCTCCTTCCTCCTCCTCCACCTCCTTCCTCCTCCACCCCTCCCTCCTCGTCCTCCACCCCCTCCTCCTCCTCTCCTCCTCCTCCTTCCATCCTCCTCCCTCCACGGCATCCTCCTCGCTGCACCTCCTTCCTCTCGTCCTCACACCCCTGCCTCCTCGTCCTCACACTCCTCCTCGCCTCGCCACGGTGCACAGTCTCGGCGGTGGCATGGGGTGGCGGGCGGGCGCATGCGGCTGAGGGGTTGATGAAGGCGAAAAAAGTGGAAATGGGAATGGAATAGGTTGGGGGACGGGAGTGGGAAACGTTGGGGGATGGGAGTGGGCTGGGGAAGGTAATAAGGATGGGGAGAGATGGGGAGAGATTAGTATGATTGGGAGAGGTATTGAGGGATAGGAACGGTAATGAGGATGCGAATAGGAATGAGGGATAGGATGGGGGAGCTCGATGAGGAGTACGTTTCTTGGGTTGTGTGTTTTCGTGAATAATTAAAGGCGTCAGGGGAGCAAAGGAGTCGATAAATCAAGGGAGTGGAGGAGGGCAGTAAAAGGCGTTGAGGCCACGTGATTCTCGATGCGTCTTGTACGTCCGCTGGTGTCTGTTTTTTTTTTGTTTTTTTTTGTGCTGCGTGTGTGTGTTTATATCTGTCTGAGGTCTGAGTCTGTCTGTCTGTCTGTCTGTTTGCTTGCTTCTAGACATGTGCTTGGGGAAAGGGGGGGTAAGGGTAAGGAAAAGGGGGAGGAGGAGAGGGAAAGGGAAAGAGAAAGAGAAAGAAAGAGAAAGGGAAAGGAGAAGGAGAAGGGGAGGGGGAAAGGGAAAGGGAGAGGGGGGAGGGAGAGGGAGGGGGAGTCTGTCGCCGTCGACACCGGGAAGTATCAAGTACCGCGAGTCTAAATATTTTGTCTGGTATGGACTTTTTAATCCATGTTCTTCGCTTTTCTCCTTTTCTTTTTTCGTTGTCTTTTCATTTTTCAGTTGAAACTTGGTTGGTATGACATAGTAGTCGTTGCTATTATTATTATTATTATTATTATTATTATTATTATTATTATTATTATTAAAAATTGTTATTTGTTATTGCTTTTTGTGTATTTTTTATTATTATTACTATTGTTATATTTTTCGCTATGATGTGCCTCTGTGTTCCCCCTTTTACTCTTAATAGCAATCAAGTGTCATTGGGAGTTCTGAAAGTGTTTTTCCCGTTTTCGGCGAGTTTAGGAGCAAGGTCTATACAAGTGTTTATATAGGCCTTGTTTAGGAGCTCGTGCGGGAGGAACGGCGAGTGTGCGTTCGTGAATTCCGTGTCTCGCCTCCTTCCTTTTCATTTTCTCTTCTCCTACCATTTTCAGCCTCCTCCGTTTCTCGTTTCCCCTATTCATCATTCTTTTCCCTTTCCCTCTCATTTCTTTTGTCTCCACTTCCTCATCCTCAACCCTTCCACTCATTTCCCCTCCCCCCTCCCTTTTTTCCCCACCATATTCATTCCCTCTTTCCTCTCATTTTCCCTCCTCCCACTTTATCACCCCCCCTTCTTTTCTCTCATACTCATCTCACCTCCTCATCCCCCCCTCCCCCCTCCCCGTCCCCCTCATCTTTCCGGCGTCTCATTATTGTTGTCGGGGAAAATTTATGCGTATATTGATTCACTTTCGTTCGAGATGAGGGAAGTGGAAGGTGGGGGCGGAGGTGGGGGGGGGGGTGGGGGTGGAGGTGGGGGTGGGGGGGGGGTGGAGGTGGGGGCGGAGGTGGGGGTGGGGGTGGGGGTGGGAGTGGGGGCGGGGGTGGGGTGGAGGTGGGGGTGGGGGTGGAGATGGAAAGGGGAATGAAGATGAATATGAAAATGGAGAGGAACATAGGGATGGAGAGAAAAGGAAGAAAGGAGAAATGAAGAGAAGGAGAAAGAATGATAGAACGAATTAGAAGGAAAAAGGAAGAGGAAAAGAAGAGGACAAGGAGAAGGGAAAGGAAAAGAGGAATTAAAAGAAAAAGAAAGGAGAAAAAGAAAAATGAGAGAGTGTGAGTGGAGAGAGAGAGTGTGAGTGAGAGAGAGAGTGAGAGAGAGAGAGAGTGTGAGTGAGAGAGAGAGAGAGAGTGTGAGTGAGAGAGAGAGAGTGTGAGTGAGAGAGAGAGAGAGTGTGAGTGAGAGAGAGAGTGTGAGTGAAGAGAGGGGAGTGTGAGTGAGAGAGAGAGAGTGTGAGTGAGTGGAGAGAGAGAGAGTGTGAGTGAGAGAGAGAGAGAGAGAGGGAGTGGAGAGAGAGAGAGAGAGGGGAAAAGAGATGAGAGAGAGAGAGAGAGAAGAGAGGGGAAGAGAGGAGAGAGAGGGGAGAGAGAGAGAGAGAGTGTGTGAGTGAGAGAGAGAGAGAGAGTGTGAGTGAGAGAGAGAGAGAGAGTGTGAGTGAGAGAGAGAGAGAGAGTGTGAGTGAGAGAGAGAGAGAGAGAGTGTGTGTGAGTGAGAGAGAGAGAGAGAGTGTGAGTGAGAGAGAGAGAGAGAGAGTGAGTGAGAGAAAAGAGAGAAGAGTGTGAGTGAGAGAGAGAGAGAGAGAGTGTGAGTGAGAGAGAGAGAGAGAGAGAGTGTGAGTGAGAGAGAGAGAGAGAGTGTGAGTGAGAGAGAGAGAGAGAGATTTGAGTGAGTGAGAGAGAGAGAGAGAGTGTGAGTGAGAGAGAGAGAGAGAGAGTGTGAGTGAGAGAGAGAGAGAGGTGAGTGAGGAGAGAGAGAGAGTGTGGGGTGAGAGAGAGAGAGAGAGAGAGTGTGAGTGAGAGAGAGAGAGTGTATGAGTGAGAGAGAGAGAGAGTGTGTAAGTAAGAGAGAGAGAGTGCAAGACTCGTTCTCCCGCGGGAAGACAGCGAAGTGATTGGTCGGCGGCGAAGGCGGCGAAGCTGTTGCCAGGGTGCGGAGGCAGAACTATGGCGCCCGCACCCGAGGGCAAACATTGATCTGTGCGTTTGTACTTAACGCTCAGGTGAGGCCACAGTGTCTCCCCCGCGCCCACGGAATGGCAGGTGATGGAGCTTGTGGGCGGGCCGGGACGCGGAGGGAAGGAAGGAAGGGAGGAGGGACGGAGGGAAGGAGGAGTGAATGAATGAATGAATGAAGGCAGGAAGGAAGGCAGGAAGGAAGGCAGGAAGGAAGGAAGGAAAGGAAGGAAGGGAAAGGAAGGAAGGAAGGAAGGAAGGAAGGAAAAGGAAGGAAAGGAAGGAAGGAAGGGAGGGGGGAGGGAGGAAGGAAGAAAAGGAAGAAAGAAAGATAGAAAGAAAGGAGAAATGAATGAATGATGGGGAGAAAGAAAGAAAGAAAGAAAGAAAGGAGAAATGAATGAATGAATGAACAAAGGGAGGGAGGGGAGTAGGGAAGGAAGGAAGGAAAGAAGGAAGGAAGGAAGGGAGGGAGGAAGGAAGGAAGGAAGGAAGGGAGGGAGGGAGAAAGAACGAGGGCGTGTCTGTCCTTTCGGAGACCCGGAAGGGATGGCCTCCTTCACTGATTCATTCTTCGAGTTGCAATGCTATTGAACAATTGAACTCTCGTGAACGCGCGGTAGTCACTCGCTGCCGCCGATGCTCCGCGAACTCGAAGGAGAGCAGGGCGAGGAGGCTGCGCGTCGGGAGAAGAGCCTGCCCCGCGAGTTGCATCCCCTAGCCTTCGGGGGTCCTCCGCGCGGGGGAGCCATCGTCCTCGCCCTTCCCTCGAGGTCCTCCGGCTGGGGAAGTGTGCGAGGTCGGTCTCCGCGGGGCGTGCGGGAGGCGGAGTGGCGGAATTTTCGAAGGGAGGGGCGAGCGACACCGTTTGGAGTCCGCCCCCCACGGGTCGCACGCGAGGAGAGGGTCGCTTGTTGCTAACATGTTAGAGTTCGGGGGCGGGGGGGTAATTGTTGACGGGGAGAGAGGGGGTGGGAAAAGAGGGAAGGGGAGGAGAGGACAGGAGGTGGTAAAAGGAAGTGGAGGAGGAACAAATAGGGGAGGGAGGGAGGAAACGGAAAAAGGCAGGGGAAGGGAGAGATGGGGAGAAAGAAGGGGAGGCAGGGCGAGGATGCAGCGGCGATGATGGCCAACTTTGGCCACCCCCACACCCCACCCCCACTTTTCTGATGCGTTTTATCCACGGCTTGTTGTATTGCTTTGGTGGCAGAGGAAGCGCGGGAGCTTGGGAGCGTGAGAGTTTGATTCTCTCGCGAGCATCCCTTCCGTCTTCGCCACGTGTCGCTGCTTGGGCGGGGGAATCAAGGGGAAAAAATGGTTAAAGCTAGCCCCCCTCCCCTTTCTTTTCTTTTCTCTCTCTCGTGTCTGTCTGTCTGTCTGCCTGCCTGCCTGCCTGCCTGCCTGCCTGCCTGCCTGCCTGCCTGCCTGCCTGCCTGCCTGCCTGCCTGCCTGCTTGAATGCTTGAATGTTAAAC
>NC_051391.1:10973465-10990995 GCF_015228065.2 Penaeus monodon | reverse complement strand
AATTTGTGAATGTGAAGTAATGTGTGATTCTCACTTCCTATTTAACATTAGTCAAAAGACAGGTAAATGATGAGTGCATGTGCGCCTGTGTGGGATTTGCATTATACGTGTGCCTATGACTCCAGACTAAGTGCAAAATAAGCAAGTGTGCACACATACACACACACATACAGACATACATATGTAAATATTTAATAAGAATTAGACAAGTTTTTTTTTTTCCACAAGATATTTACTGTGGTATTACAAGGCTTTTTTTTTTTTCTTTTTCTTTTTTTCCTTGGGGGGGGGGGGGTTACCACAGTAAGTATAACAGAGCAACCATCTTCTATGTCATCCTTACGTTAGGCTGCTTTGCTTCAAACATTTTTCTTTGCATCTACTCCCTATAATTCCCTCCTTACAAACAACAACTGTTCAAAGAATCTCAATTATTTTAACAATGAAAGAATTTTAAAAATCATCTATACCTAGAAAAAACATTCTCCTCTATCATCACCATATTAATTTCTCTTTTTTCTTTTCCATCAGTAACTCCACATGCAACCTTTATAAACTTCTACAAGACTAAACCACTGCCAAGAGTTAACCCTATACCTGAAGACTTTACACATACAAAACGTGATAGATACACAGCAACTAGCTGAGACAGGCATTTCTACTACAGGAAAGAATGAATGCAACTGAAGTCTCAAACTACTTTTTGAGTTCATGGAGCTCATGCCTAAGAGAAAATCTACTCAGAGGGAAGTGTCCTAAATATATATCTCATAATGCGAGACAAGCTCAAGCTAACCTGGCAAAGCTCTTGTAAGCAGCAGACATGGGGTTGATACATAGAGGTACACGGTCGCGCGCCAGGTGGCTCAGGATGAACTTGTGCAACCGATCCTTCACCTGTGACATGGAGTGTAGCTGCAACAGAGGGCATTGTTAGTAAAGCTGATCTCAGGATTTCCAATTTTAGCAATTTTAGTTTCACTGTATTTTTTTGCATCTATTCTTGTAATATTTGTGATAAAATTTTGGATGCAAAACAAATAATCTTCAATAGTAAATATTTTCTTATGTAATAATGTAGTCCCTTAAGAGTCAAGGAACTGATCATCATTTCTAAAGATTTCTTTCTTTGGAGAAATCAACCCATGATATAATGCTCTAACACCTACCTCATTTTCCCAAGTATCATCAAATGCATGTGGTGCTGTTGGTTCAAAGTCGTGTGTATACTGTCGGCCCCCACAGTTTGTGGAAGCACAGCAAGTACACATGCAAGAATGATACCGTAGTCGACCTTCATCTAGGTAAGGGTGTGCAAGAGCTTCAGTCACACTCAATCGTTTATCCTGGAAAACAGATGAACCCACTGTTATATAAATCCACTCAAAATTACAAATATCAAATCAAATATTCATTATTATTTTTTTAAAAGAAAATATAGGCAAGATCCTTTGTCGAACTAACCCTACATTTTTTTTATACAATGACAATGTGAACACCAAAAAAAAGTCACTTTTCTTTGCATTTTGCCATCAAAACTAATCAATAAGCAAATCTGCACCATACAATAAGAAAATCATAGAGACAAACTATCTGCAAAAGAAAATGATCAAAGCTCCAATCAATTACAGATCTCTGACTACTTCACTGAGGAACCCCATGAAAATTACCGGGTCAAAGGCAAGCATCTGTGTGAGTAAGTGGACGGCCTCGTGGGTTGCATGGGAAGAGAGAGTGTAGAGGGCTGGCAGGGCAGGTGGTTTTGAGGGTCGGCGTAGCATATGGGTCACGGCCCCTTCACAAGCGTATCTCATGTCTTCTAGGTTTGGTGTTCCCAACAGGTCTGTTATTCGCTCAAGCTGGAAAAAAAAAGAGGCTGATTAACACCAATTCCTTATCCATTATAACAATGAATCTCTTTCAAAAATCCAAAATATCACTAATATTTTATTAAAACACTATGGAACCCTACCTGCTGTACGGGACTCTGGGCTTGGAAGAGAATACGACGCCCCAAAAGCTCGCCAAAAATGCAGCCAACAGACCACACATCTACTGCTTGGGTGTAATGGCGCGCCCCCATCAGCAACTCTGGGGCTCTGTAGTACTGTGTGACTACCTCCTGTGTCATGTGCTTATTTTCATCAGGTTCTTCGACACGGGCCAGACCGAAATCACAGATCTGTAAAAGATTCATGTCATCAATTCTGGGATGAATGCAGGATCCACTTATATCCAGAGAAGTTAGTCAATCTTATTATATAAAGAAAGGTTATTCTATCCTATAGCTGTAAATTTATATAGGTCAGTAGATGAAAACTTAATTTCTATCATGTTCATTCTTAGTATACCTTCAGTCATTCAGTATATACACAGACACACATGCATATTATCGTCAATTCATTCTTAAAAGTAAAAAAATACTCTAATTACAGATTGTTTACATATATATTTTCATTTAAGATTCTTTTTCATGTAATATAATATATAAATATATATAAATATATATATATATATATATAATATATATATATATATATATATATATATAAATATATAATATATATATATAAAATATTATATATATAAATATATATAAATATATAATATATATATTATATATATATATATATATATATATATATATATATTATATATATATTATTTAATATATATATATATATATATATAATATATATATATATATATATATATATATATATATATATATATATATATATATATATATATAATTACATGAAAAAGAATCTTAAATGAAAATATATATGTAAACAATCTGTAATTAGAGTATTTTTTACTTTTAAGAATGAATTGACGATAATATGCATGTGTGTCTGTGTATATACTGAATGACTGAAGGTATACTAAGAATGAACATGATAGAAATTAAGTTTTCATCTACTGACCTATATAAATTTACAGCTATAGGATAGAATAACCTTTCTTTATATAATAAGATTGACTAACTTCTCTGGATATAAGTGGATCCTGCATTCATCCCAGAATTGATGACATGAATCTTTTACAGATCTGTGATTTCGGTCTGGCCCGTGTCGAAGAACCTGATGAAAATAAGCACATGACACAGGAGGTAGTCACACAGTACTACAGAGCCCCAGAGTTGCTGATGGGGGCGCGCCATTACACCCAAGCAGTAGATGTGTGGTCTGTTGGCTGCATTTTTGGCGAGCTTTTGGGGCGTCGTATTCTCTTCCAAGCCCAGAGTCCCGTACAGCAGGTAGGGTTCCATAGTGTTTTAATAAAATATTAGTGATATTTTGGATTTTTGAAAGAGATTCATTGTTATAATGGATAAGGAATTGGTGTTAATCAGCCTCTTTTTTTTCCAGCTTGAGCGAATAACAGACCTGTTGGGAACACCAAACCTAGAAGACATGAGATACGCTTGTGAAGGGGCCGTGACCCATATGCTACGCCGACCCTCAAAACCACCTGCCCTGCCAGCCCTCTACACTCTCTCTTCCCATGCAACCCACGAGGCCGTCCACTTACTCACACAGATGCTTGCCTTTGACCCGGTAATTTTCATGGGGTTCCTCAGTGAAGTAGTCAGAGATCTGTAATTGATTGGAGCTTTGATCATTTTCTTTTGCAGATAGTTTGTCTCTATGATTTTCTTATTGTATGGTGCAGATTTGCTTATTGATTAGTTTTGATGGCAAAATGCAAAGAAAAGTGACTTTTTTTTGGTGTTCACATTGTCATTGTATAAAAAAAATGTAGGGTTAGTTCGACAAAGGATCTTGCCTATATTTTCTTTTAAAAAAATAATAATGAATATTTGATTTGATATTTGTAATTTTGAGTGGATTTATATAACAGTGGGTTCATCTGTTTTCCAGGATAAACGATTGAGTGTGACTGAAGCTCTTGCACACCCTTACCTAGATGAAGGTCGACTACGGTATCATTCTTGCATGTGTACTTGCTGTGCTTCCACAAACTGTGGGGGCCGACAGTATACACACGACTTTGAACCAACAGCACCACATGCATTTGATGATACTTGGGAAAATGAGGTAGGTGTTAGAGCATTATATCATGGGTTGATTTCTCCAAAGAAAGAAATCTTTAGAAATGATGATCAGTTCCTTGACTCTTAAGGGACTACATTATTACATAAGAAAATATTTACTATTGAAGATTATTTGTTTTGCATCCAAAATTTTATCACAAATATTACAAGAATAGATGCAAAAAAATACAGTGAAACTAAAATTGCTAAAATTGGAAATCCTGAGATCAGCTTTACTAACAATGCCCCTCTGTTGCAGCTACACTCCATGTCACAGGTGAAGGATCGGTTGCACAAGTTCATCCTGAGCCACCTGGCGCGCGACCGTGTACCTCTATGTATCAACCCCATGTCTGCTGCTTACAAGAGCTTTGCCAGGTTAGCTTGAGCTTGTCTCGCATTATGAGATATATATTTAGGACACTTCCCTCTGAGTAGATTTTCTCTTAGGCATGAGCTCCATGAACTCAAAAAGTAGTTTGAGACTTCAGTTGCATTCATTCTTTCCTGTAGTAGAAATGCCTGTCTCAGCTAGTTGCTGTGTATCTATCACGTTTTGTATGTGTAAAGTCTTCAGGTATAGGGTTAACTCTTGGCAGTGGTTTAGTCTTGTAGAAGTTTATAAAGGTTGCATGTGGAGTTACTGATGGAAAAGAAAAAAGAGAAATTAATATGGTGATGATAGAGGAGAATGTTTTTTCTAGGTATAGATGATTTTTAAAATTCTTTCATTGTTAAAATAATTGAGATTCTTTGAACAGTTGTTGTTTGTAAGGAGGGAATTATAGGGAGTAGATGCAAAGAAAAAATGTTTGAAGCAAAGCAGCCTAACGTAAGGATGACATAGAAGATGGTTGCTCTGTTATACTTACTGTGGTAACCCCCCCCCCCAAGGAAAAAAAGAAAAAGAAAAAAAAAAAAGCCTTGTAATACCACAGTAAATATCTTGTGGAAAAAAAAAAACTTGTCTAATTCTTATTAAATATTTACATATGTATGTCTGTATGTGTGTGTGTGTGTGTGTGCACACTTGCTTATTTTGCACTTAGTCTGGAGTCATAGGCACACGTATAATGCAAATCCCACACAGGCGCACATGCACTCACTCATTTACGCTGTCTTTTTGACTAATGTTAAATAGGAAGTGAGAATCACACATTACTTCACATTCACAAATTTATGCATGATGACTGGGATAACTGTGCATGCTGAGTGAGAAATTAGTTGACTGGTCATATGAATAGGTTGATTCATGAATTGGTTGATGTGATTGATTTATTGATTTCATAAATTTGATTGTTGGTTGGTTGGTTGATTTATTAATTGGCTGATTTGACTGATTGATTCATTTATCAATAGAGGGAGTAGTTGACTGACTGAGATATTGATTTAGTTGGTAGTAGGTTTTTTGACTGATCAGGTGAATGATTGTTGAATGAATTGGTTGATGGTTAATATGGGATGAATTCATTGACTGATAGATGGTGGATATCTGAAGAGCAGACACAAAGAAATCTACAAGAAAAATTGATTAGACATCACACACAAAAGAAATCCTTAAATGCATTTTTCTGTTGTTATCAAAGAGATTAATAAATGTTTGAAGAAAGAAGTATAATGTGACTTTATTTTAAGATTACTGTAATTATATATTGAATTTCCAAACTCCTAATGCCGGGGATATTGTTTCACCTTGTTTATTTATTTATTTATTTATTTTTTTACATGGGCTGATTGTGCAATATGGTATATAAATAAATGAAGGAAAAAATACTGCAAAGATGAAAATTTGAGTTACTTTCGTTTTTTTTTCCATTGTTAAAGATGTTTGTTTGGACTTAATTTTAATGAATGATTTCTTTGTTTAGTTTATTTGAAGAAAATAAATTACATGGTGTTTAATCACCTGTGTGCATATATATATATTTGTATGATATATGATCAGTGTTATTATTATTATTATTTTATTTTTTAATGAAAAAATATTGTCCATTAGTTCATATATATTAGTGAGGAAATGGTGAAGATATACATGTTGGATATATTTTGCTTTAAGCGTATGAAGAGATGCTCATCCTAAGGTGTTCTCAGCCCAACTGCCTAAGAATGCATTTAGTAAATGTTTTGTTAATTTAAACTTTCATCTATAACTCAAACACTGATATGTTCACTATATTGCACTAAAACTATGATGTATAGTGCACTAACATGAACCTGTTTGATACTTGTGGTGTAGCTGGAAGTTTAGATTTAACAGAACATTTAATTGATGCATTGTTAGGCGATAGGTATGAGAACATCTTCAGCTGTGCATACTCTCATATTATCAATATATATTTTTTCTTTCTTTTTGTCAGGGGTGTAAAAAACATTTTCCTTGCATTATTTCAAATTCTAAGAAATTCTTTTTTGGTGAAATTATATATCTTTCTGGCAAGTGAAGAGGAAATTCAATATATTGTAGCAAAAAAAAAAAAAAAAAAAAAAAAAAAAAAAGGCAGATGTATGTAATGTTTCCCATATTATTTCAAGAGAATTGAGGAACTCTTTGTCCTAATTTAGAATAAGGTTATATACATAAATAAGTTTTTCTTGTTTTCAATTCCTTTAACTTTATCAGAATGAAATGCAGATCAGTAGACTAACTTGTTTTGAAGTAGTAATTGTGCAGCTGTTTTACTCATTGGCCAACTTTCAGTATTCTGAATGATTATTCTGTAGTATATACCATGGTCATCTTGCATTAACTCAGCCCATTACACTTCAAAAGTTGATTATTATAATTTCCTCATGTGGTTATATCACCAAATGATATTTGATGTGTTCAATCACTTCAGTTTTTTTTCTTGTAATATATTGACTAATATTTTGTATGAAAATTATTCTTTTTTTTTAATCTTCTTGAACTTAAAAATACACTAACTCAAAATTTATCACAATATCAGTTACATTTGACATTATGTTAATGCTAAGGATAACAGTTGAACAGTGATTGCTTGCATTGCTACCAGTGGGATTTCTGATTTCCCAGTGTCTCTATCCTCTAGTCATAATTCATGTTTTGTAAAGGAAATCTGTTTTTACCAAGTAGCAGACTTTTCTCTGGAAACCTAGTGCTCTTCACGTCATCCTTGAATGATGGGTATTTTTTATATGTAACATCTTGTCATATGTAAATAAAAGTATGCAAATGATTGCTTGTTTAATTACATCACTTGGGTGAGATACAGCCCCATGGAGAATCATTGATTTAGGTTCAAGTAAATTAATTTATGGGTTGATTGGTTGGGCCATTTGAATGTGGTTGATGAAGAAATGATTACATACTAAGGAGCCAGGCTTTCCATTCTGTAATTTGCTCATTTGCAGTTTCTTGTAGTAAAACTTTTGAGATAATTGTACTTTCCACTTTCCTTACTTCTGCTGTATATACTTGATTTTTTGTTTTATATAGTCTAAACTGCATGCGAAAAGGAATAGAAGTTACTGACAAAATTTATTTTAAGGAATGCCAGGTGATACATATTCAGTAATAATTAAATTGTTTTTCTAATGTCCCTTGTGAATGTGATTTGTCTGGTGCTCTTCATTTTTAAAGTGAAGTTGCTGAAAATAGTGGTATGAAAAGAAAAATAATGTAAACTTTGATGTAATATTCAATATTATTTAATAAAAATGGTCAGATTATTAAGATGTTTTTATTTTATATTTCAGCTCGACAGTTGCTCATCCTTCAGAGCTCCCGCCTTCCCCACACCAGTGGGATTGACAGGACGCCAAACACTAGCGTCAAAGAACTTAGTGCCCCCTAAACATGCCTGTGAAAGAGCATACAGAGACGCAGGTTGTGTGAATCTAAGTACACTTGTGTGAAAGTGAGAGAGAGAGAGAGAGAGCTCAAGATTCTTAAACTGTTGGGACTGGTCCATAGTAAGGTGGTAAAAGTCTTGATTCCTTGCATTTGACCTGAAATTATTTCAAGTATGCTGACAATCGTAAATCAGAGTGTAGGCATTTACCATTGCGATTGGATATCAACACATGGTCCAGGTCTTTACAGTTTGTAGGATGGGATCATTTTTTTTTTCTTCTTTTTTAATCATTGATTTACAACTTTCATATCATACATTCACCTTTTTCCATAGAATCTGATTTTATGAAAGGGCTCACTAGTAAAAAAAAAAATTATAAAATAAAAAAACAAAAAAAAAGAGAGGGAAGGATAAGAAAAATGACAAGGTCAGTGAATTGACTGTTTAAAGGCGAGTGTAAGTTTAAAGTACGACTGACTCTGTGAAGATGTACCCAAGATCACAAGAGTATATTGCAGAAGCAGTGAAATAATGATAAGTCTAAATGAATTGATATATATGACTGTTGAACAGAAAGAGAAAAGAAAGAACAGAAAAAAGGCTCACATGAGAAATGTGTTTGAGGCTTCATGTGCCAGTTCCTTAGTCAGACAAATCACTGCCATGTACACTAAGGGTAATGTGTGTGTGTGATATGGCCTCGTCCCCCTACCATATACATGTATTGACTGCTGGGTACTAGAGTGGAAGCATCCCCCTGCGCTGTGGATGATGAGCAAGTGACAAGGACGAAGATTTTCCCAAAGGTCTTATCGATTGAGAAATGATCCAGCATAACTTGGACACCCTCAACGCTCAACGCACCATGATCTCTTTTTTGCCCGGGCTCCTTATTGTGAGGCTGCTGCTGACATTTGGAAGGTAGCTGAAGCCTACAAGGTTGATGATTATATGTGAAGATTCTGCTTAATGTGATCAATACGGAATTACCCTCACCTGAAAGTTGATGAAAAGGAAAGAAAAAAATTGTACAATGAGTATAGTATAATATCAATCTGGATAACTATGAATATCTTCTTGATTAGATTGTTGTTTAATTATTTTATATAAAATGATTCCAGATTACAGTAAAAACACAAAACAAACGAAAATTGAGGTAGTTTTATATGTTAAGAGGGTTGCATTGTGATAACATTAGTGCAGACTTCCCTTTTTTTGGTATATCAGAGTAATGTCCTTGCAGATGCGTACTTGTAGTACGCAGGGTTCATTTTCATATTGCATCAGTATTAGCCAGAAGAAAAGAAAAATTCTGTATTTAAGAAATTTCTTTATATCAGAGGAAAAAAAAGAATCTAAAAATTTAAAATGTAGGGCAGTCCTTTGCCTCTCTTATCTGGCTCTTAATTTATGCTTAGGAATCTGGCTCGGACTCTCAACCCTTGCTCTCAGGAAATTACAGTGTACACAAGTGAGCTTAGTTCTTCGCTGAGTTTGTTTACAATCATCAGCCTAATGCATTTTTATTTGATCACCAGGTTATTAGTACTTTTTTTTCCTCTCTTTCTTAGTGTTAAAATTTAGTCTGGGATTTGAACTGTTACATCGTTTGTGAGTGGATGAAAAGTATTCCTTTCTGTCCTCAGTGTTTTAACATTGTTATAAGAGAAATCTATCTCCATGTTTGTTAGAAGGATCTTGACAGTTCCAACATTTTAAAAAGTTGGTGTTATGTCAAAGAATTACAGTGAATTTTATGTGCAATGTAATTTAAATTTGGTATTAAGATATTCAGGAAAGAAATTATTATTTTTATTTTTTACTTGAATTTTTTGGTGTGAATCAGGAAAATCACTGTAACACCACCAGGCCAGGATTTAGGAAGACTGTGATAATTCTGGAAATGATTGTGAGAAGGTACAGCGAGATGGTTCTTCAAGCTGTCTGCTCAACGACTCATGCACTGCGAGTAGAAGCTGTTTAAGGGTAATCACTTCTTAAGGTGCTCACACTTTTATAGAATTGCAGCTCTCGATTGGTCTCTTACCTACACTATGTCAGAGGTTGGAACAAGATGACAAGACTGCACGCGGCCAACAGAGAAACTGTTTCCTAGAGTGCCGTGGGAAGCATTACATTTTTTTTGATATTATATCGTGTATCGTCAGTTATATCATGGGTCGTTCTTCTCTGTATGTCCAGCTTGAGTATTCCACAATAGAGGCGAAATTATAATAGGACTTAAATGTGCTAATGTGTATACATATAGATTTTGGAAAACAAAAGAATAACTGACAAAAAAGTATCCTGTATGTTGTATGGTTTTCTAGTAGTTACAGTTCACTCAGCTTAGAAAAAACAATGACTGAGAGAAAGAATCAAAGAAAAGAAATATGGGATAGCTAAATTTCCCTCTCCTAATTTGTGGGGAAAAAGAAAGGAAAATATGGATAGCAATTTTCTCTTTTTGATGAATTTAAAAAGAACTCAAAAAGAAATGAAAATAGTAAAAGAAACAAAGAGAGAGAGAGAAAAAAAAGAAAAAAACAAAAAAACATGAATAAAACAGAAACCAATGGATGTTGAGTTTAGTTTAGCCATGATATAACACTGACTACCTGTCCCAACTGAGTCATTATGTCGCAGCTGGTTTCTATCATGCTGCTATCCGTGTTACTTTTTGTTTTTGATATTAGGTAGTCGTGTACAACCTACAAGCTCAAGCAAGGTGTATATGATCAGGTCACACGGAAGTTTTTGATAGCTCCCTATTAACCTGCATGGTGTTTACCTACTATTGTCTTTGTAATATATATACTTTTTCATAAAACTCTCGATGGTACACCATGATTACATTAATTGCTTAATTCATTTGATTACAGTTATGATTTTCTTAATTTATTACTTTTCTCTATTTATCCATGTTAGCTTCTTTTTTCCATGTTGTTGACATCATGATTTAGGATCATTTCTTGTAAACAATCACACTATAAGCAACCTCCTTTCACACTAGGGTATATTAGGGAAATAATGGCTCAAAACAGTAAAGTTTGTATCTATACTTCATCAATTTTTATATATTTATTATTTTTTTATCTTCTGATTTCCTTTTTCAGACTTTGTTTTTTTAGAATGAAAACAAAGAGTGAGGTTCGTACTTAAAAAAGATGTATTATAGATTTATATCATGGATAATTGAAAATGAGCACTATCTTGATGCCATTTGTAATATACTTTCTGTTGGCTGCCACACACACTGTTGAGTTTGTTTATTGTAACAAAAAGGTTATGTTATGTTGTGTGGTAAAGTGCTCCTTTTTTTACTTATTTGATTTCCTTTTACACTTTTCATTTACTGTTTACACTTTTCATTTACAGTTTACCAAATGAAAAGGCCATGATAACAGTATTCCACCTGTAATAAGTATGGATAAGCAAAGCCGTGATGTATCGTGAGGTGTATAACAGAGTCGAAATTAGTCATCACATAGCCAAAGCATAACGCAATTGTGTAGAGGGTGCCATAGTACACCTACTCAGACTACAGGAGCATATTGATGGCCAGAAGCTTCAGACAATGTGATCCCATTTACTATTATTACATGTATAATATTAATTTTACCCGTGGAGATGCTGCTCCCAATATTTTTTTGTATGGTTTTCCTTCTGATTCTATTTCATTTTGTTATAATTATTGGACAATTTTGCTTAAATCTTAGTCTGATTATTACGATTGTCATTGTCAGAACTAACTTCCCTCCCTCCCTCCCCTCCCTTTGACAATTTTTACCCTTTGGTTGATGGTTTCACATTACAACTGAAGCGTCCAGAAAGATCTCCAAGTCACTCCCCATCCTTGAGTGGCTACATGCATGTGCTTCCTAAGGATGGGGATGCAACAAATACGTGTAGATATTACTTGTACAGCATTGTAGTATGGGAGTGAGTGCAGTGTGAGGATTGTTGCATAAATCAAGTTGTGAAAGACCTTGAATGGCAAGGTGCAGCTCGAATTTTGTGCTTACGACTGTAATATATTGCTTGTCTTTTTTCTTTTTTGTAGTGAGTGGAATCTGTAAAATTTATATGTGCCCTGCCATTCAATCTTCCTGATTATGTATATTAAATTATGATTTACTAGGATAAGTTTTTTTATTATTATTATTATTTTTCCCCCAATCTGTAAGTGTAGTGGAATTTCTGTAAAATTCGCTAGATGCAGATCATATATATCAAGAATCAGTTTAAGGAGAACATATTTTTAAACATCCATTTTTATGCCCGTTTTATTTTAAAAAATGAAAATGCATGATTATTTCTATATGCGAGTCATCCCCATCATGGTCATGATGTATGTAGTTGTTGCCATCTTCAGCTATGAAACATCTGGCAATCTAGAATATGTGCTATAAGAGTGATATGAGCTTAATTTTTTGTATACGTTTTTACCGAATTCTGTTGAGGCAGGTTGTTTGTCTTATGGCCGTCAGGTTACGACTCAATTCTCTCTAATGTTTTTACCCCCGACAGTGCGGGTATTTGTGTGTTTTGCATGAAGACTGTTCCACTGTTTTCTCATAACTGTGGCAAGATCAGATTTGGATGGTGTAGATGTTAGTATAAATGTATTGATTACGTAGTTATCTACACAAGTCACCTTAACACCAAGATAGACTAAGCAGTAGGATCAATGCGGACAACTGCATTGACAGTACGAGTGACTTGTGGAAGTATTTCATAGGCGGTTCTTGCCACACATTATAACTGGTATATACTAGTAACTGTCGCCCCACTTAGAGCCTTTTCTCCTACTAATTCAAGGCAACATAGCAACAATGTGACGAAATTTAGGCTGAGAGTTTCTGATGAAGACAACCTCTCAGTAGCGAGGAAGTGCATACCTCCTCATTATAAGTAGCCAACACTTTGTGAACCATCATTCTCAACATACCATAAATACCAAACCTGGCATTTATTATCTTTCTTGCTCGGAATGTGCGCGTTAATCAGATATTATACTTCCTAAGATGTTAGACTGCATACGGGAACCGACATCCTCACTGTTAATATGTTGCCATTAATTCGTGAGCGTGATAAGTGTCTAATGTATGGATGTGTGTCATTGCTACTGTAAAAAATTTTACTCGCCGAGCATGTGCAACGGAACATTGCATTATATCTGTGCTCCACATTTTTGTGTATTGTTTTTTTAAAAGGCATTATTGCCTACTGTTGGTCAGGTACGTGTTGATAATAAAATAATTTTTTGTACTTGCATTGTCTTTTGCTATCACAAAAACTTATAAGATACCATCATCCCTAGAATCTGGATACAAGAAAGAGGTTACAATTTAAATTTTTCACACATTAATGGAGAGGAATGATGAAACACTTTGTATGGAAGAAGAAAGGAAAAAAATACAACAGATTTTTAAAGAATATTGTTGGTCAAATTTGTCTTTTGTACATGATACCCTCTGCCACCAACCCCATGCCCAATGTAGTTGTGGAGAGGCTTTGGAGATGGAGACTAAGGCCCAATGTTGGGGGCCGCAGGCCTCGGCTCAAAGGATAAAAGGCTGACTTTGGGTCAGTTTTGAATGGTTTCAGAAAGCTGGGCACAATATTCCTGTTTAGTTATTTAGGGCCTCTCAAAACTAATGGAGGACCCTGGCGGGGCGATACCACTTGCTCTTCCTCACATTTACCGGATGTTTACCTGACCAGTAATGATTATGTACTCTTATTAGATTCCCCTTTTATCAATTAGCCCCACTGACTTTTCCGGTTCCTTGCCCCCTAGCTCTCCTTTGAGCACAACTCTGAACACTGCTGCTGCTACAACCCCACCCAACACCCTCTAGTCTTCTACATTTTTAACCCCCTCCTCCCTTTTTTTTATTCTTCATTCTTTATTGTCCACCTCCACCTCCCCGCAATATTACATCACTCAACACCACTCCGTCTTCATCCGATCGTTCACGCCTTGTCGCATTTATATCTTGAGTTTCAAGTAATTTCCTCATGGCCAAAATACCTATTAGATTACTTTGCCAGTCCTCGCCATCCTCCTTGAATCAAGGGTCCTGCGCCGTGCGAGTCGAAGACGGTACCAATGCTGCCACCAAGATCTAAACAAACTTTCAGAAATCGGCCTACTTTTTAATACCCAACTCTGTCAGGTACTCGACGGCGCTTATATGATATGCAAATGAGTGCGTTTTTTCACAGCTTCTAGTAGGAAACAAAATTGTCGTTGTTTTAAGAGAGAACCTTTTTAAAACATCGGTTCTCAAGCACTTCATCATTCGTTTTCTTTTCGTCCATGTTATTACACAAGTACGAGTCCTGTTAACACCACATTCAAAAAAAAAAAAAAAAAAAAAACTATTTGGTGGTGGTGTGGGGGGGGGGTGGGGGGGGGGGGGGGGGGGGGGACCATTTTCGGTCTATCTTCTTAGCACCCAACACCGGAACCATATGACGCCAATTGGGAAAACTAATGAGTTCAGTAACCTCATCTTATCAGCCGTGAGGTAATAATGCTTCGGTTTTTTCAGATGTTATTGAGAGCACTGTGACGTTTTTGGCAATGGTAATTCTTTTATATATCTATATCTATATATCTATATCTATATCTATATATCTATATATATCTATATATATATCTATATATATATATATATCTATGTCATATATATCTATATATATATACTCACTAATCATATATCTTTATATATCTATTAATACCTATCTATATTCTATATATATATTATCCTATCTATATCTATCCTATATTATATCTATATATCTTAATATCTATTATCTATATATATCTGTATCTATAATATCTAGATTCTATATGTATATCTGCTATCTATCACTATTCCTATATCTTATCTATATCTACTTTATATCTTATCATATCTATCTATATATCATATATATATATCTATTATCTATTGATTTAATATCTCTTAATCAATGAGTATGACATATATATTTATATATCTATATATATCTATACATTAAAATATCTCTATATCCTAAGTATTCCTATTAATATTACTATCTATATTATAGATATATTACGATTCTACACATATATATTATATTATACATATCTATATATCTTATCTATATTTTTGTATTCGTATTCTATATATATTAAATAATCCGATCTATTGCTTCACATGAAACTCTCTCGTTCTCTCTCTTAGCTTATCATTTACTATTAGCATTATAAATAATTGATATAGTTTTACATATACTAATCTATCCTTATGTCCTATGTCTTTATTCTTCATATCTATACTCTATATCTATTCTATTATATTACTCTTATACTAATTATCTTATCTATATATCCTAGTATACTACTATCGATATCATAATTATATAGCTTAATATCAATAATATATCTATATTCTTCTATATATATCTTAATATATACATCGCTTATACTAGATTTATAAGTCTCTATTTATATGTCTGCTACTCTATACATCTTATACTGTCATGATCGTGTATGATATTTCATTGTATTATTATTATATACTTTATGTATCTTATGATTGTTATTTATATCTATACCCATCTATATATTCTATATATTCTCTATTATATCTAGTATATATACTAATATAACTTATCTATCTGATTCTTGATCTAGATAGTGTCTAGATGTATCGATACTTATACTATCACTCTACCCTCCTCTATAACTTTCATCTATCTATCAATCTAGATATATCTTATTATGAGTCGTATTATATATCCTATATGACAGATATATATCTATGATATTCCTATTATCATGTCCCGCTATAGTATGTATCCTTATATATCTCTATATTATCTATAGTATTTATTCCGGATTATATGATATACGATACTTAATAATAGATACTCATTATGTTATTGATATTTTATGTAGATCTATTACTAGCTATATATATATAACATATTTGATATTTATATCTATAGATTATATATATAATTAGGATATATCTTATATATATTATATTATTATATATGCCTATATATTATATATATATCTCTATTATCTATATATAATCTAGATTATAATCTTCATATATATATCTATATATATCTCTATTATATATCTGTACTCTATATATACCATGATCATATATCTATTTTTATATATATATCTATGAGTTATCTATATTGTATTGCTATAATATATCATCTCTAATTATCTATAGTTATCTATATATATATATCTCTAATATCTATCATATCTATAATATATCTCTTATTATATATTATTATATATATTATATATATATATCGCGCTGTATATATCTGTATATATGTATATATCATCTATTATATCTAGATGTATTCTGTATATATATTATATTATTATATATATATTCATGTATATTAGTTCTATTTATTCATACTATATATATCCTCAATATATCTATATATGTCCCCTATATATAGAGTATCTCCTATATATCTATATATCTATATATCTAATCTATCTATCTATTCTATCCTATATATCATCATCTATATATCTACTATAATCTATATATATATCTTTATAATATATTTATTATATCTTATATCTTATATATATCTCTCCTATATATCTATATACACTGAATTATATATCGTGTATTAATATATCTCTATTTATATCTATATATATATCTCTATATATCTATGTATCTATATATATATTATATATACTCACTGTATATCAGTATATATTATCGCGACTTATATATTTATCTAATATAATATATATGATCTATCGCGTAATATATATATATCTATATATCGATAATATATTATATCTGATATATATTATCATATTAATATCTATATATACATCTCATAATCATATTCTTCTGTATATATACATCTCTATTACTCTCTATATGTATATCTAAATATAGAGTACATCTCCTATATATCTATCCTATTACATCTCTATATATTAGTCCTCTATATATAATTATCTATACTATGCCATATATAATAGCATAATATTATCTATATATCTATTATTATAATATATCATATATCTATATATATATATATATATAGCTATTATTATATATATATATGCTATATATCCTATATATATAATATTATATATCTATAATACCATCCTCGATTATATGCTATATATAATCTCTACATATCTTTATATAACCCTATTATATACATCCTCTATATATATCTCTCTTATATATAATTATATATCTAATACTATATAAATAACTATAGATCGATATGATTCGCCCTTCTCTATTATTCCACATATACATATATATTATTATATGTCTATTATTTATCTATATATATACTATATCATATATTTATATATCTCTGTATATTCTACCTATAAAGATCTCTTATATCATCTAGCTAGATCTATATATGATCTAGATATCTATATAGTATATTATCTATAACACTATCTCTAGATATCTATAGAATATATCTATTATATCTATATTACCTATATATATGCTATTATTATCCTTATATCACCATCAATATATTATACTTATACTATGATCTATAGTATATATATCTCTATGTATACTCTATTATTTATATCTACATATATATATACTATAATATATCAATATATACTATATATAAATCTACTATCTAT
>NC_051391.1:10959206-10970865 GCF_015228065.2 Penaeus monodon | reverse complement strand
GGGCCCACACCCCCGGGGGGGGAAAAAACCCCCCCGATAAAAAAGTGTGTTTGGGTTTAGTATAAAATTATATTATTACTTGAAAAATAATACGTAGAAAATTATTTTGTTTGTGGTTGTGTTGGGGTTTTTGTATTATTAATTTTAAATACAATAAATTAAAATAAAGTTCGGTAAAAAAAATTAAAAAATTAGAAATTAATCTTTTATTTAAAAAACTTTAAATTTAAAAATTTCCAAATCGGGGGGTTTGTATTGTTTTTAAAAGAAAAACAAAGTTTAAACCCAAAGAAAACTTCAGTGACGTCACTTTTACTCCCCAAATCTTTTGGTATATTTCTAGTGCTATGTCTTGTCCCACAAGAGCATAGCTACTCTAGCATAGCTGTCGTTGCTGGAAAAAAAGGGAAAAATTTTTTTTGTTCTTTAAAGCCAGTTGATTTTGTCTTTCCGCTATGCTGTAAAAAATTTTAGCGCATGAAAAAGTGTAACATAACAAGCGGGGGCGATTTAAAAGGTTGGTATGGTAATTGCATATTGAAAACCCGTAAATTTTGGTCTTTTTGGGAAAAGTGATAAACTTTTTTTTAATGAAATAGTGGAACGGGAAAATTTTTTAGGGTGAAACGTGAAAAAAAAAATAAAAATCTGTTAAAATTAAGCGCGAAGCAAATATTTTTTAAGTCTCAAAGAATTTCAGCACGAAATTAACTACGACTAAATAGACGCAAAAAACGTTACTGCGGTTTTCTATAATACATTTGCGCTTTCGGTAACGGGAAATACGCTAATCGTAAAATAACTTTTTTGGGGAGGGGGTTTTTGATCAAACGGCGATCTTTGTTAGTTTGAGTAGAGAAGGGTGGGTTCCTGTTGAAAAATTTAAAAACCAAAGTATTCTAAAGTGGCAGTGCCCCTTTTCCCTCCTTTTTGTCGTCCTTTCGGTAATTTTAAACCCGAACGGAGTTTTTTTCAAAGTCAAAAAAGACAATTTAAAAATCAGACAATCGTAGGAATGAAAAAAACGAAAAAACGTCGCGTTTTATGAAGGGATGTTTTTTCCCGAGTCAAAATTATTACGATAAATTTTTTATCAAAGGGGCAGTAAAAAGGAACGCCACACGGGTCCAGGGGGGAAACTCCTTGCCCAACCATTGTGGTCACCACGGGGCCAGGGGCGGAGCCCCTGGCAGGGGGGATGCAAGGGCTTTTTGGGGGCGTTATGGCTGTAGGTTTTATCAAATTTGGATGGATCCCGTAGAGTTTCTCGAAGGGGGGGCGTCGGTTTTTTTTTCCTTCGATTCATTCTATTTCAGCTGTTTTCCACATAATCTGCATTGGGGGATCAATCAAAAGCATGGAAGATCGTATCTCCTCAACATTCTTTGGCCAAGGGCTCCCCTGAATCGTTGAAAGCAATGGATTTCATGCAAAAAAAAATTATTTTTTTTCAAAAGAAACCCCACTCCCCTCTTCACAATTGGCCAACTTTTTTCTGCTTAACTTGTTAGTATCCCTTTCCCCGATTTTTAAAAAAAAAAGAGCCCCCCCGAATTATTTTGTAGCTCCAGCCAATCGGAGCGGTCAAAGTCATGCACCTCTGCAGGATTTTCATTTATGTGGGGGTTTGCACTAAACATACTCCACATCTCAAAGTTATGCTGGTAATACAAAAAAAACATTTAATCTTATGATTCTTAAAGATAATTGTTTGCAGCAATTTTTAAAAAACTGCTTTGCAAAAAAATCACTTCTGTAATGACAGTATTCCTTTTTATGTTTTAACAAAAATTTGGGCTCTAATTTTTTGTCATTTTTCAGCTACGGCCCTTTGTTTTTTCGAGTACAAATTTCTGTAAATATGTAGAAAACGGATAAAATTCGGGGTTAAAAAAATAAGAAGGTCCCCCAAAAGTCTTTTTGTAATTTACTGATGTATGATTTCTGAGTTTTTGACTCTGGAAATAGCTATGCCACCAAAAAAGGTCTTAGACAGGCAATTTTGTCGACTTTATTTCATTTTTTTTTTTTTTTTTTATATTTTTCTATTCCGTCAATTTTTTCCTAACGCGTAAAGACTCTTTAATTTGTTCTTATGCAAATTTCCCATGAAAATTTTTCTTTTTGGAAATTTTTAAAAAAGCTTCAAAGCCTTTTCACAATCAAATGGGAATTTTTCCCTCTCCAATTGTTATTGCTGTACTTTTTCAAAAAAATTCAAAAAGCCGTGCCTTTTTAAAAAGTGCAGTGAAATGGCGTAGGGAGCCCATACATTTAAAAATTTTTTGTGTGATATTCACTCTATGCTATAAGCACGTTTTTGCCATATTTTCCTTTTTTTATCCCCTTTTCAATAGATCTCAAAAAGGGTTTTTATGATGTAAAGTTTCTTTTACCTTTTTTTTTTTTTTTTTTTTTTTTTTTTTTGTCAGAAAAATTTCGGAGTCTAAGATTTTTTTGTAAAGACCACCCCGGGTGTCCGTCTGCTTTTTTTTGAAAATTCTATACAAATAAGCATCTCCCCTCGAAAAAAAACCGGCTCTTTAAAGGCATATTTCGTTAACGGAGAAAAGAGAAGCGGTAACAGAGACCCAGACGGGATAATGCCCACACCTCGTCTCCCCCCAAAACCAGAGTCCCCCGGGGGCTTACGTCTATCTCCCTTCCTTAATAAACCCAAACAAGCATGACCCTCCAGTAGGCACTTCTCTCGTTCATTTGGTGGCAGAAAACTGAAGCAAAGAAACCTCTCGCTAATATTGTGGTATTGTAAGTAATGTTTATTATGTACAATATTAAATTTTTGTATTATAATATAATTACATATATTTTCTTTTTCTTTTTCTTCTACGGGCTTTTGCCCCCAGTTCAACGGGGGTCGCCGTGCGGACTTCCTCCTCCATCTGCCCTATCCGGGGCCTCCCCCCGTCACCCCCCGCCTTCCATGTCCTCCCTTGATGCAATCCTCCCATCCCCCCCGGTTTTCCCCTCTTTCTTCCCCCAAACCCCCAGTCTCCTCACCCTTTGCCCACGTACCTCCCCTCCTTTTCACGTGTCCCAGCCCCCTGAGTCCCCCACTCCCCAGTTCTCCCCGAGCTTCCTACTCCAAGGGTCCTCTGATCGTTGTTGCGGATTTTATCCACCCCTCGTTTTCCCCACGCGACCTTGCACCCTTTCTGCCCCCCTTCATTTTTCTGGCTTTCGGGTCACCGCCCTGTTTCCATTCCGTAAACTTGCCGGGGCCTGACCATGGTTTTGTGGGTCTGCCCTCATTTTGGGGGTACCTTTCCTTCACAGAGTACTCCAGTAATTTCCTCCATGCGTTCCAACCCCCCCGGATCCTTTCCCTATTCCTTACCGACCCTCCGCACACGCCCGTGAGCCCAGGTTTAAATTCTGGCCCGGGTTTTGGGTTTCGCTCCCTGCACCCTCATTTTTTCTCCTCTGTCTTGTTCCCCAGCGGGGTACTCGGTTTTCTGTCTGCAAACCCTTTCATGCCTCGCTTTTCCCTTTGCCTTTCTCCCTGTTCCAACCTCTTTTCCCACCTCCTCATTCGTCTCTCCTTTTGAGTGTACTCGTCGGGTTTACTCAGATCCCTGGTGCTTCCTCTGCCTGCTACGTCAGGCAGTCAAATGACAATGCAAAGGGGAAAAAGGGCAAATGCGGATCCCGGGTAAAAACCCATTTTGATTTGGAAACTGCCCCGGTTTTTTCCCCTAGGGCTTCACCTTCGTTGTGTGCCTTTGTAAGTTTTGGATTACCTGATTTTTCTCGTCCCCCTCTTTCACCCCAAGCAGTTCCACACCTCCGATCTAGGTACTCTACGTACGCCTTTTCCAGGTCAAAAAGAACTGTGCAGCCCCCTTTGACCCTCTGTTTTTCTCCATCAGTTGTCTCGCGATATTGCTCTTCTGGACCTGCCGGGCAGAACCGAACTTTTTGCCCCAAAATCGTCCGATCGCCCTCAGTTTCCATCGATGATCCTTTTCCCATTTTTTCAGGTGTGACATCATTTTTGTGCCCCGGTAGTTCCCACATTCCGGATGCCCCCCTTTGTTCTTAAATTCGGTATTAGCGGCTTCCCTCCATCATCTGGCTTTCTCTCATTTTCCAAAATTCCCGGTAAAGATTTCCGGGATTTTTTCACGCCTGCTCGGCCCAGTACTCTCCAGTTTCCCACTGGGATGTTGTCCGGGTCCTGTCCCCCTTTTGCCGTTTTTCATTTTTCCTCGAGCCTTCACAACCTCCTCTCCTTATCTCCTCTACCTCAGTCTTGCTCGTTTCCCGGGGTTCTGTCGATTTTCGTTCTCCACTTTATCATTGTTAAAAATAGCCCTCCTTTTTCCCTTTGGTATCGCTTTTTTCCGTCAGACCGCCCCGTCTGTTTTTTCATCTGCTTCTCTGATAGACATTTGGATTCTGGGTTTTTTTGTTTTGCAATCCGGATCGCTTTTTTTTGGGCCTCCTCGTCGTCCTTCGTTTTTCGTTAGATTTTGTCCCTTTTCCCCGTTTGGCTTTTGCAAAAACTCTCCGCGCTTTTTCCCCGCCTTGTAACCCTTTCGATTGCCCTTTTCAATCTATTCAGATCTCTCTTTTCTTCGCCTCCTTCTTTCTTTCCCCCCCTTGGTTTTCCTCTCCCCACCCCCATGTTCTTCCCTTCTTTCCTTTTTTTCCCAATGTCACCCCAAGGACCCCCCTTTCCCGGGGTCTCGTCAGCACTTGCTGGACTCCCCCCACTTTCTCTGCCTGGCTTCCAAAATTCCCTACCTTCCCACAATTTTTCCTGGCCCCTGTCATTCAGTTTTTCCCCATTTTGTTCCTGGTTCTTCCGGTTTTTTCCGGTCTTGCCCTTCATGGCCTTAAGATCCATTTGTTTGCTTCGAAACCGCTTCCCTGGAGCACCTTGCAGTCCGTACCTTTTCAGCTCACTCTCCTCATATGAAAAGTCACCGGGGATTCACAAACCCATTGTGGGTGATTTTCCCTGATCCTTCTTTTTGAAAAGGGTTGTGACCGCCGGGTTTTTTTCCGCCCAAAGTCTGGGTGGTCTGCCCTTTTTTCCCTTTCCCTCGTTCCAACCCAAAATTTACCGTTTTGTCTCCATACCCTTGCGCTCCACCCCCCCCAATGTATTAGATCTGCCCAATCCAGACTCTCTCATTTTGGAATTTTTACCATGACCTGCTCCGGGTTCTCCAGAAGTTTTTTTCCTTTTCCACATCGTCACAGCCCACTTGTGGTCGTATCACAACGAGTTCCCCGGGTTCGTTCTCCATTTCCACCTTCACCACTCACAGGGTCAGTTTTCCCGTGAACCTGCAGAAACCCCTTCCCTTTCTTCGGGGCTGCCCACCCGACGCGTTCCTTCTATTTCGGTCCCTAGTACATTTTGTACCCTTTAAACCCATTTCTCTGGTTTTCGCCCCTTTCCATTTGGTCTCCTGTACGCATAGGTGTTGATACCCCGTTTTCCATCATTAAACAGTCTCCTTTCCTCTACCGCCCTCTTTTCCCATTGATGGCCGATTCGTTTTTTCCCGGTGGTTCCCCCTGCCTCTCTTCTTCTTCCTCTGAGTTTGTTTTTTTCCTTTCCCGCTCTTGTACGGTAGCCTTTGCCTTTTGTCGCCGGATCCCGGCGGCATCCGACGCGTCGCCTGCGGGTACGCCCTACTCTTGTCTGCATTCCGATTCTCCGCATAAGAAATTGGGCTTGGCGGGGTTTTTTTACGGCCGGATGCCCTTCCTGCCCCAACCTCTTTTGGTCCCCTCTTACAACCGCAGAGGGTACGTTGGACCTATTTACCCCGGGGTCCACAGGGATATAATACATATATGTATGTAAAATAAATTATATATATTATTAAATAATAAAATTATATATATATATATATATATGTTTTATATATGGAAAATAAAATAATATTTTAAAATTATCTACACACACACCCCCACACACACACACACACCACACACACCCCCCACACAACACCACACACACACACACACACCACACACACAAAACACACTCACACACACATACACATAAACATACAACCACACCACCAAACACCACACCCCACACCACAAACCCACACACACAAAACTAAAGGGGAATAAAACCCCAAAATTACTTGGGGTTGCGGGGGTATTGATAGGTTTTCGGCTTGATCTTTTTTCTGAGAGTTGAACCCCCAACCCCGCAGTAAAAGAACACGACATGTTTAGTTATAGGGGTTTAAAGGGCCCCGGGGAGGTCACGGTCAGCTCCCCGGAAGAGGGGGGAGCTGCCCTTTAGTGCGGGGTAGCTTAGCACAATCTCGGTAAACGAGGTCAGATAAAATTGACCTCCGCCCCCGCTGAGCGGGGGGGTTCTTTTTTGGGGACATTTGGACCCACGTGAAAAAAACAGCCACGGGTCCACTGGTAATAAAAATAGAAATCCACATCCTGTACAAAAATAGAATTATCCCCATCTTAATTGCTGGGGGCCCCCCTACTGCGCCTCGCCCCGAGGCCCCCTTCAAGGGTGCCCTAATTTTGGTGGTCGTCTCGTTCTCGTGCGTCCCCCTGGTTCAATTTTCGGGGCGTTTCCCCATGTTTCCTCATCCTTGGTCCCTGGGGTAATCGCCGTCCCGATTACCACCGTCCTCGAAAGTCTCGCACGGCCCCCTTCTTTTGATTTGTCTTGACCTCCCCGTAGTCCGGCCAGGCCACTCGGCGGCGTCCCGTCCCCAATCCTCACAGATCTCGTCCCGGTCCCTTTCGCGTCCCCAAATTCCCGTATCTTTTCCCGGGTCTACAGGCGTCGGGGCAGGGGGGGATTCGGGGCGGTTTTACCTCGCACAGCTCCTGAGTTGACCGGATCTGCAGGCGTTTCCCCCAGGGGTCGCCAGACGCATTTGGGGGCGATGTAACCTTTTCTGACGAAAATCTTGGGCCGTGGGCCCATGGGGGATCTTCGGACGTCCTTTTCCCCAGCATCCTAAGGGGCCTCCTTCGGGGCCGGTCGGTCCGACTGCAAAATAAAGTCGGGGGGCCAATCATACACGTAAGGGCCAGAGTAAAAGAAAAAGAAAGGCACAGAGAAGAGGGGTTGGGAAAAACCACTAGCCGGTTATTTCATAACAAAATTTTCGGTTTTTAATGTTTTTTTTTAAAAATTATTTCGTCTTTTTTTTTTATTTTGTGTTTTTTTTTCCCAAAAGGAAAAAAAGAAAAAAGAAGAGGGGGAATGTCAGAGCGGGCCGCATAACCTTTTTTGAACTACCAAACCACTCTGTAATTAGAATAGATAAGGGAAAAGACATCGGCGATCCGCGAAGATCTATTTGAACCCCCAGTCGTCACCAGATAAAAAAATAATTAAATTGTACTTTTTTGTACGAAACCCCTCGTACGACGGACAAAAAGCGGGGGAAAGAGAAAATAAAAATCTTTTCGCCGGCACTAACACAAAAAAACCTTTTTTAATGAAAAAGGGTCAGGGCTTTTTTCCTCGTGTGGAGTAGGGAAAGGTGTGGTGTATGCGGTGTGAGTGACACTACGTTAATGAGAGGGACGAGAGGGACCTCACAAGGGAAAGAATCACAAACACGAATATTAAAGTTCACTTAACAAAAGAAGTAAATTTGCAATGCTAGCTATTTAAGATTTTTTCAACTCCCCATTTAATTCAAAAAATAAGATATGCGACAGAAGTACCATGAATGAAGGTGACATGAGAGTATATTTGCCAATTTTTTTTTTTTAGGCAATCTTCCGGGTCAGAAATCTGAACGCCGAGGTCAGTCTAGCTTTGCACGTCAGACTTTTAAAAAAACCAATAACGGGGGGATCCCTAACCCAATGCCCAATATGATGAAGCGACTCGAGCCGGAAAATAATATCCTGCTCTCTTCTGCGTATCTGTTGGGCGCTCGCAAAAAATTCCCCAAGGTATATAATTCACGAATCACACAAAAAGCTTGGGGGGGGACCCAAAAAATGAAAACGCTTCAAGAGGTGAGAAAGGGTTTATTAATAAGCGAAAAAATGATTCTAGCTTAAAACCCCACCCACATTTAAATTTCGGACGAACCCCCGGTCACACCCACCAAAGGGAGCCGAACGAACGAAAACTTTTCTCCGAACGACGGGGCGCGATCTATTGGGGTTTACGCAAACCCCCGGGGCAATACGGGCAATCCTGTGCACATATATGGGGGGGAAAACCAACGCTATATTCAAATAATGAATTTTAATGAATTTCCGTTACATACTTGTTCTAGCGCCGAAGAACGTGTCACCAAAAAAACAAATGTAACCCAAAGATTTGAAACTACCCACGCCGCCACCGACCGGGAAAGAGAAAGTGAGGTCGGTCACCTTTTTTAATCCCAAAGTGACCCCAAAAGAAAGAAAAAGGGGAAAGGGAAGGCGGGCCGAGGGTTGGAACGAGATAAAATGAAGAAATTCCTGATAAGATAAATCACGAAAGCGTTAAATTCGTTCAGATGAACAATATAAAACTCTAAAAACGAGAGAAAATAATTAATTACTTCTAACGAACGATATTCGTTTTTTGATACATCTCGAGCGCACGGAAATACGATCTGAGGGGGAAGAAATGGAGAACGTGCCTTTGCTGTCATTAGACCTTTTAACCCAAAAAAAAAACAACGGGGTTAACACAAAATGGAGAAGGAAAGGGAAAAAAAAAATAAAAAAGGGGGCCCAAAAGTTTCTTTCGGTTTTTTTTTTTTTAGCCTGCTTGAAAACGGTGAGCGATTTTCTTTGGAATTTTTCGTCAGCTGCGAGCCGGAAGGGCGCGGCCACCCGCCCCCAAATTAAACGGGATAAACCCAAATTACTTGGCTTTCAGGGGGTATTATATGGTATTCGGCTTATCTTTTTTTCGAGAGTTGACACCACGCAGTTTAAGAAAGAATGTTTGTTTACGGGTTTAGGGCCGCGCGGAGGTCACGGTCAGCTGCCCCGGGGGAGGGCGGAGTGACCTTTGTGCGGGGGTAGCTTAGCACGAATCTCGGTCAAAAAGAGGTCAGATATAAAATGGACCCCGCCCCCGCTGAGCGGGGGTTCTTTTTGGGACATTTGGGTCCCCGGCAAAAACAAACCCCCGTGGTCCCCTGGGAAAAGAAAAAAGAATATCCACTCCTGTAAAAAGAAAAAGAATTTATCCACATCTTTTAAACACCAAACCACACACACACACACACACATATATATATTAATATAAATAAATAATTATATAATATTTTATAAAATAAATAAATATCTACTCACAAAACCCCATAACACACACAACACACCACACACACACACCACACACACACAAAACACACCAACAACAATATATAATAATTTATAAATATAATATATTATATATATAAATATATAAAATAATATTATATTATTAAATTTATATATAATATAAAACATCATCTGAATATATAAATAATATAATATATATATATATATATTATTTTATATATTAAAATATTCTATATATTTATAAAATAAAATTATATATAATATATATCATATTTATAAATTATATATAATATAATTAATTTAATTATTATTATATATATAATAATTTAATAATATTTTTATTTATTATAATATTAATATATAAATATTTTTAAAAATATTTTATTTTTAATTTTTTTATATATATATATAAAATATATATATATATTTTAAAATATTTTATATTTTTATTATGTATGAAGGAGTTTTATACGCATACAAGACACACACACACACAAAAAAAAAAAAAACACAAATCTCTCTCTCTCCTCCTCTCTCTCTCTCCTCTCTCTATTTTTTTTATAATATATATTTTATTATTATAAATATATATAATTTTATAATAATATATAATATAATATTATATATAAATGAACCCTATCATGTTGACAAATTTGAAAAATTATGAAGAAGAATGAAAAAAATTTTAATTTTAAAGGTGTATGTGTGTAGATTTTGTGTTTGGGGGTGTGTGTGTGGTTTGGGGTGTGGATTAGAGTACAGAACCCCGTTAAAAAAAGGTTAAGCAGGGGTTAGGATAGGGATCGGCGGAACTCTTATTGCTAAAAGTTCCCAAAACTAAGGGGAACACACCAGATAATGCTATATTTTAAAAGTGGAGGCGCGGGGGCACGTGTCACGTCGACCCGCCTGAAGGCGAAGGCTAGGCCAACCTTACCACGCCGGGCGCTAAGCACGAACTGTAGGGTCAGGCGAGGTCAGATATAATTGTCATCTACGCCCTCACTGAGTTGATGGTTCTAAATTGGACTTGGAGCCATGTGTTCTATTGGTAACAGAAATAGACTTATGAATATGCCATATTGCTCGGCCATGTACGATGCAGCAGACGGGACCGGTGACCTCACCTCGCTCCCCCCATACTTCCTCCAGCTGCTTCAGTCACTTCCGGCAACTGGGGCGGTCATTACGTATACCGAGAATGACTTAGCTTAGATCAGTTGTGCTTACCGCCCGGCGTGGTAAGGTCGGCCTAGCCCTCCCCTCCGAGTGGGGGGACCTGGCATATGAACCCACTTTACCCTTAGACATCGCCTCGTGTGTTCCCTTATTGTTGAACTCTTATCAATAAAGAGTCACGCCGTTATATCAGTATCACTACCCCTGCAAAGCCACTGTACCAGAGTACTCATAGACTCTTACAGTGTGTGTGTGTGTGTGTGTACATACACACACACACACACCACACACACACACACACACACACACACACACACACAATATATATATATAGTATATATATATATATGATATATATATATATAGATATATTATATAGAATATATATATATACATATGTATACATATGTGACATATATATATATATTAGATATATATGATATATATAATATATATATATATATATATATATTCTTCTTTTAACGGTAGGTTCATGTCCTGAGCTGCCGTGGTCACAACATGATACTTAATTGTAGTTTTTCATGTTGTGATGCTCTTGGAGTGAGTACGTGGTAGGGTCCCCAGTTCCTTTCCACGAAGAGTGCCGGTGTTACCTTTTTAGGTAATCATTCTCTCTATTTTATCCGGGTATGGGACCAGCACTGACTTGGCTAGGTAGGCAATCGAGGTGAAGTTCCTTACCCAAAGGGAAAAAACGCGGGCCCGGGCCCGGTGACTCTAAACCCTCGAACTCAGATTGCCGTCGTGACAATGTTGAGTCACGCTCTAACTATTCGGCCACCGTGGCCTATATATATGTATACTTACATATTATAATATATATATATATAAATATTTTACATATATAATATATATATATATAATATTATATATAATATATATATATTTACATATATTCTAATATATATAAAAATATATATATAAAATTTTATATATATATATATATTATATATATTATATATAATTTTATATATATATATGAGCAGTATTCATGTTGACAAATATAAAAGGTATGAATAATAATAAATAATCTTAATACAAGAGAGTATTTTACCTGTTTTATATTTTCGTCAAAATTAATCGAAACTTCTAAGATACATCTGTATTTTAAAGTGATTCATTGTTATTCGAACCTTCTCTCTCTCTCTCTCTCTCTCTCTCTCTCTCTCTCTCTCTCCTCTCTCTCTCT
>NC_051391.1:10941706-10946706 GCF_015228065.2 Penaeus monodon | reverse complement strand
CCACTGATATCGAAAATAAAACCTCCCCTGACCAGGACTCGAACCTGGGTCACTCCGGTATGAAACCGGGGGCCACTGCTAAACCAACCATGCCACAGACCCAAAAAAAAAAGGGAGTGGCAACTAGGATCTAAACCCATGAGTTCAAAAAACCCTCTTTAAAACCCCGAAATGTAATAGTAGGGCTCTCCCCCTCGCTAATGGTGGCATTCACTGACTTTTTAGTCAAGGGATTTTGCGGGCCCCCAGACCCCCTCCACAACTCCCAAAGCATTCATCTCCCACTGATTCGTTACAAACAAGCTCACGAGGAGAGATTTGGCTTTTTTATCTCGCTTTTCTTTGCCTCTTTTTCTGGGGAGACAAAAATTTTTGTTTCACTTTGTATCTTTAATTTTTTTACAATTTTATCAAAAATTATCAATCTGTTTTATTTATTTGAATTATATTCTTATAAATCATATATATATATTAGAAAATAATAAATTATATTAAAATAAATATATAATATATAATATATATATATATAGTACTTTTAATTATAAAAAAATATATAAAATATATTATATTATATAATATATAAAATAAAAATATATATATAGGGGGTTTTGTATATACAAACACAACCCCCACACACCCCACACAAAAAAACAACCCCCCCCACCCAAACACACCACAACCCCACAAACACATTGGATTTTATCTATCTCTCATCTATATGGGTTTCAAAATAAATACATAAAATAAAATATTTTTATAATATATAATATATAATATATATAAAAATAGAGCATATATTACATATCAATTGTACACACCCCACACCACACAAACACCCACACACACACAGACCCACCACACACAACAAACACACACCCCCAACCCCCACACACACACACAGAAAAAAAAAAGAAACACAAAACACAGAAAAAACCCCAAACAAAAACCCCAAAACACAAAATACCACAACAAACCCCCCCACACACACACACCACACCCCACTTATTTTAAAATATAAAATATAAAAATATATATATTAATAATATATATATAATATATTTTATAATATATATATTTAAAATATAATAAAATATTAAAATTAGTGTGTGTGTGGTGTGTGGGGTGTGGGGTGTGTGTGTTTGTGTGTGTTGTGGTTTTGTGGGACATACATATACCCCTCAAAACATCATATATATATAAAAACCACAAACACACACACAAACAAAACACACACACACACACACACACACAAAAACACACACACACAAAAACACACACACAATATTTATATATATTCTATTATATATATATATATATATATATATATATATTTTAAAATATATTTATATAAAATATATAATTGGGGGGTGTGTGGGTGTGGTGTGTGTGTGTGTTGTGTGTGATGTGTATGTGTGTTGTGTGGGTTTTGTTTTTGTGTGTGTATGTGTGGGGTAGGGGTAAAAAAAGAAAGAAAGAGAGGGAGAGAGAGGAAGGGGGAGAGAGAGGAAAGATTTTATAAAATAATAAATAATATTAAATATATATATATATATATAATATATATGTGTGTGTGGTGGGTTGTGTGGGGTGTGTGTGTGGTTTTTGTGGGGTGTGTGGGGTTTGGGGTTTGTGTGTGTGTGGGGCGGGCGTTTGTGTGTGTGTGGGGTGGATTGTTTCATATGGGATATTAATTTTAAATATATATATAATTTTATAATATATATATAAAAAATATATATATATATACATAAAAATACCATTATATACATATGTTAATATACATATATATATTTTTAAAATATATATATATATATATTATATATATATAGTTTTATATAAAATTTTAATATATATTTTTATATATATAAAATATGTTGTGTATGTAAATTTTATTATTATAAATAAAAATAAAATATATATATTAAAATTTTTATATATATAATTAAAATTTTAACTAAAATTATATGTTTTAAAATATAGGGTGGGGTTATAAAATATATATAAAATTTTATATAGATTATTTATTAAAATATATAAATATATTTATACATATATATGTATTTAAAATTCATATAAACATAAAAATATTATTAATAGGATATAATAATATATATAATAATATATATATATATATTAATTTATATATTTTAAACCGTATCCCTGTTGACAATGTAGAAAAAATTTTTGAAAAGAAAAAAATATCTTCCCCAATATAAAAGGGTATTTTGACCCGGGCAAAAAAACGAAAAAATCAGGAAAACATCTCTTTTATTTTTAAGTTTTTTAAAATTCTTTTTCTATTTTTTTCCCAATAATTAAAACCCTATAATTGAAAATATTTTAATTTATATATCTTAAATATAATAAAAAATATATATATATATATAAAAATATAAAAAAATAATTTAAAAAAAAAAATGTGTGTGTGTGTGTGTGTGTGGGGTGGGGTGTGTCTGTGGGGGTATGGAGCAGAGACTTTTTCAAGATACGATGGCTGACGTTGCGTGATATGAAACGTCGAGGGGGGGTTTCACTGGGGTTTGGGAGGAGGGACTGAGGGAATTCCCATAAAAAAAGGGAAATAAACCCCCTTCCCCGCTCTTTCCCGCGTTTACACACACATTTTAGTAGTTTTTAAAGGTCACGTAAAACACTTTTGGGCCATGTAGTTTGGGTTTTCTAATTTTTAATTTTTTTTATTTTTTTGTTAATTTTTATTTTATTGATAACCAGTTTTATTTTTCTGAGATTTTTGAAGTTCAAACTGGGAAAGTTCCCCAAATAAGGATCATAGCTGACTGTTTAGCATTCATTTCATAAAACCCCGTTTGTTATTTTGTCACCCAAATCTTTGTTAAGCCCATATTGCGACATTGTTTTTGAAGTTTGAATTTAGTAAAAACATTGATCAGGTAGTCCTATCTTGGATTTTCAAAAGATGGAAAAAGAGAGAGAGAGAGGAAAAGAAAAGGAAAAAGAGAGAGAGGAAAAAAGAAAAGAGAGGGGGGAAGAGGGACAGAGGGACAAAAAGGGCAGAGGGACCAGCGAAGGGGAGAGAGAAAAGAGAGAAAGAGGGGGGGGGGGGGGGGGAGAGAAAGAAGAAGAGGGGAAAAGAGAGAGAAGGGGGGGGGAAAGAAGGGGCGGGGAGGAGAGAGAGGGGAGAAAAGGAGGGGGGGGGGGCCGGGGAAAGAGAGAAAGACAGAGAGAAGAGAGAAGGAAGGGAAAAAGAGACAGAGAAAAAGGGAGAGAAGAGAGAGAGAGAAAAGAGAGGAAAGGGGGAGTATTCCCTGGGTTGTTGTTGACACTTGGGCAACATGTTTCAAGAGGTGTTTAATATATAAAAATAGTAAAATATAAAATAAAATATAATATAAAATTAAAATCCCTAAAACCAAAATATATATAATATAAAAAACATAAAATTAAAAAATAAAAATTTTTTAAAAAAAATTTTTTTTTTTTTTATTAAAATATTTTTTTTTATATATATTTGTTTTTTTTTTTTTTTTTTTTTTTTTTTTTTTTTTTTTTTTTTTTTTATAATTTCCCATTCAGGGGCTGGGAGTAAAATTTATAAAACCCAATGCTTATGATGTAAATTGCGTAGTGTAGGCCGTGATTAGGAGAGCTTAGGTTGATTTATGTATTTGTTGATTATATCGTTCCTTTTCTCAGGGGGGTTTTAATTTTTTTTTTTTTCTATTTTATTCATTTTAAAAAACCTGCTCCTTTTGGTTTTTATCTTCTGAAAATTTTTTTCCCCAAAAGGGGGGGGGCCCACTTTCTCCATTTCTTTTATTTTTCATTGAAAACCCTCTTATACATTTTCCCATTTTATTTTTAACTTTGGACATTTTTGTCTACTTTTATAAAGGTTTGGAAAAATAAGTTTTCTTTCTTTGTTGGGGGTTGCGCGTAAAGTGGGATGCGGGGCAGCAACAACACAAACCAAAAACACGTCAGTTTTTTTTTTTTTCCGAAAAATTTTTTCCCCAAACCTTAGCTGCCGCTTCTTTTTTCCATTCATTTTTTTACGCGCCCCCTCTTACAGGGTTTTTTCTCCTTACATTTAGCGGGGTTTTTGAAGCTTTACGGGTAGGAAAAAGGGGACTGTAATGGCTTTTGTCAAGAGGAATTAGTAACCGCATAGTATCGGATTAACCCTTATTTTTATAAATATATTATATTATAATATATATATATATATTTTTAGATAATTTTTATATAAGGGAATATATATACAATTTTAAAAATAATAAATATATTAATATATATATTATATATATATATATATACATAAAATTTTAATTATATTTTATATATATTATATTATATTTTAATATATATATATAAAAGTCCCTTATACAACAAAACATACATATTTATATACGTTATTAAAATTTTTGTAGCAAAAAAACCCCATTTTTCCCCCTCTCTCCCTTAAATATATATCTTAATATATATATATTTTAAAATATAAATATATATCTATAAAAAATAAAAATATATCTATAATTAATATATAATATAAATATAATATTTTTATTATATATAATAAGATTTACTATATATTTTTATTTTTTATGTTTTGGTGTGTGTGGGGTGTGTGGTGTGTGTGTGGTGGTGTGTGGGTGGGTGGTTTTGTGTTTTTTTTGTGGGGTGTGAAGGGGTTTGTGTTGTGTGGGTGTGTCTATTTTATATATTTATATATTCATCTTAAAAATAAAATATATTATTATATTATAATTGGAGTATATAAATCTTTTATAAAATATACCTAAAATAAAAAAAAATAAAATGGGAGATAAAAAGATGATAGAAAAGAAACACACCCCACCACACAAAACACACACCCACCACCACATATATAATTAATTTTATATAATTTTTATATATAATATATAATATATATAAATTATAATATATAAATATATATATTTAAATATAAATTTATAATTTTATTAATATAATATTAAAAATATATATATATATATTTATAT
>NC_051391.1:10916706-10939206 GCF_015228065.2 Penaeus monodon | reverse complement strand
ATAGACAGATAGATAGATAGATAGAGAAGAGAGAGAGAGCGGAAGAGGAGAGAGAGAGTATATTATAGTGTAATATATGTATATTTATATGTATATATATAAACAATATATATGATATATATATATATATTATATAAATATATAATATCATATATATATATCCATAATATATATATAATATATATATATATAATATATATATATCTATATATATAATTATATATTGATATTGATATATATGCATATATAGATATATATTATATATATATATATATATAGTATATACATATAATATATATATAATAATTATATATATATAGTATATATATATATATATATATATATATAGTATATACTATATATATATATAATATATATATTGTATATATATATTTATGTATGTATACACAGTATATATACACATACATGTGTATATATACTGTATATATAAGAATTATATATATTTATTTATCTATCTATCTTCTACTATCTATCTTCTACTATCTATCTAAATATAAATATATAAATATAATATTAAAAAAGAATTTTATATTATAAAATATATATTATATATATATATTATAATAATAAACACACACACACCCCACAAAACACCATATATATATATATTTTTACTAAATAATATATATATATAATAATATATTATAATATATAATTTTATTTATATAATGTTAATAATATTTTCTTATATATATTTTAAAAATATTATAATAGAAGGGAAGAGATAGATAATAAAAATAACAGATAGATGATAGATAAGAGAGAGAGGAGGAGGAGAGAGAGTGAGGGGAAGGAGGAGGGATTTTTTAGTGTAAAATATGTATATAATTTATATATAAACCCTATAAATTATATATATATATATATATTATATTAATATATATATAATTAATTATAATATATAAAATTAATAAATATAAAATACATATATCTTTCCTTCTATCTATCTACTATCCAAAAAATTATAGACACCACACATATATATATATTATTTATAAAATATATATAATATTTTAAAAATATATATATATAATTTTAAAAAATTTTGTAATATTTCACATATATATATTTATATACATATATATATATATATTATATATATATATATATATTATAATATAATATATATTATATATATATAATATAATATAGATATGAATAAATAAATAAATAAATATTATATATATATATATATATATATTTATATATATATTATAGATAATATATAATATATATATATAGATATTCTTGTGGTGGGTGTAGTGGTGTGTGGGTGTGTGTGTGTGTATACTTCTAGATATATTATATATATATATATATATAGCTATATTATATCGATATATATATATATATATATAGATATGTTATATATAGTATACACACACACACACATACATGCATATATATATAATATATATATTATATATATAATATATATAAAGATATATATATAAATAGGAGGTCGAGGCCCTTTCTTGGTAAACTGACCTTCGCCCGCCTACCAAGCCCTGAGAAAACTGAACCCCTAAGCCTCCTCACAGTGACTGAGCGGATGGACGGATCATCTCAGATCATGTTGGGGTTTCGGAACGTTGGCTGAGTATTTTGAAAAGATTATGATACCAGGTGGACCCTCCAACAGTTAGCTTGGATGCAAAAGCGATGTCCTCAGTGCCTGTGCCGGACCACTCCATCACGAGGAACCTCCACCCTAAAACAGAGGTTGCCTGGCGATTCCAGCTGAAGATGGGAAAAGCTGCAGGCATTGTGATATCCCTGCTGAACTGCTAAAGGCTGGGGGAACCTATGGCTCGGGGCCGGCATACAGTCCTGACTGCCATTTGGCCCGTCTGGTACCATTCCCCCTCCTGCTGGAGGGGCGTGGTCATCCCTCTCTGGAAGGGGAGGGGGATCGATGGGACTGTAGCAACTACCGGGCATTACCGGCTCAGCATCCAAGCAAGGTTCTCAAGCCCCATTCTTCTGAAACGGTCCGCACCCGACCTACTGAGGCCCAGAGACCGAGCAGTCTGGATTTACTCCTGGCAAGTCCACAATAAGACCGTATACTAGCGCTTCGAGTAATTGTGGAACGCCGTCGTGAGGTTTGGTCGTGGGTTGCTTGCACAGCCTAACATCGACCTAAAGAAGGCGTTTGGACTCGGGCATCGGGAATCGCTATGGGAGATCCTGAGGCTTCGGGGAAAATTCACAACAGTTATGGCCTGATAGCGCCTCTCTACTGGTACTGAAAGTGCTGTAAAGTGTGTGGAGGTATGTCGAACTTCATCCCTGTTAATTCAGGGTGAGGCCAAGGCTTGTGTCCTGCACCCCCCTTTTCAACACTTGTATGGCTGGATAATGGGCAAGCTACTAGCCAAAGTCATGTGGAGCAACACTAGGCACATATTAAGGTCTCGGCCCTTGACTTTGCCGACGATGTTGCCATCCTCTCTGAGTCCTGGATTCACTTGTGGTGCTCTTGATCATTTAGCAATGAGGCGAACGCCCCTAGGCCTAGAGTCTCCTGGACCAAGACCAAGATTCAGGACTTTGGAAGGCCTGTTTTAGGGGAACCCGTTCAGTCGATCATGCTTGCCGGCGAGGAACGTTGAAGTCACAGAAAGTTTTACATCCTTGGTAGCGTAGTCCATATCTCTGGGGTGTCAGACCAGAAGTCATTAGACGGATTGGTCCTGGCAACAGGAGCCATGAACTCGATCAACAAGAGCGTTTGGGTATGTCGGTACCTCTGCAGAAGGAACCAAGCCTGCGTGTCTTCAAGGCTTTGATACTCCCAGTTTGCTCTATTGGAAGCGAAAGGCTGTAACGCTATCAGTGCCTTCGAGTCTCGCCTTGATGCCTTTGTAACAAGTCCTTTCGTCGCCGATCATGGGGTACAGTTGGCAGGGACGCCCGTGTCCAAACGCGCGGTTGCACACGTGAGACCTGGCAGGGAACCTGTTTACTTGCCAATAATCCGGGATCGCCACTCAGCAGGCTATATATGGCCCCCCTAGCTCGCCTCCCTATGGACGACCTGCCAATCAGTTGTCTCTCTGCGAGACAAACCTGGGTGGAGGAGCCTGTGGGGACGTCCTAGGAGTATCATGGCTTGGGCTAGCTCGACGTACTGGCCGCGAGACTAGAGATGGGCCGTGTACCTTCCTGGATACTCGCCTCGAGTGATCATCGTGGCTGAAGCGACGGGTGGATGCGGCCGATGCGCCCCCGTCCGGCGTTTAGGCCCCTTGATGATGATGATATATAATATTATATATTCTATATATATATATATATTTATATATATATATATATATATATATATATAATATATATATATATACATATATATACTACATATATAATATACATACATATATATACATATATACATACACACATACACATCATAAATATATATATAAATATATAATATATATATATATATATATATTTATATATATTAATATATATATATATATATATATATATATAAGATGTATATATATCGATATATATTCTATATATCATATATATATATATATATATCTAGATATATTTATATATAATATATTATATATATATAATATGTATATATATATAATATTATTATATATATATATATAATTATATATATATTTATATATATATATATATATATATATATATACATATATTTTTTTACGTATATATAGTATATATATAGTATATGTATATTATATATATACATATATATATATAATATACAATACAATTTTTTTAATAATTATTTAAAATTAAAAAATCTAATTATATATGTATACACAGTAATATATAAACACACATGTGTATATATATATATACTGTATATATAACTATTATATATATTTATTTATTTATATATATACACACACACACACACACACACACACACACACACACACACACACACACACACACACACACACACACACACACACCTCTATAATATATATATATATATATATATATATATATTATATATATATATATATATTTGTTATAGATAGGCTAGATAGATGATAGATTAGAGAGAGAGAGAGATAGTAGTTAGATTAGTAGACAGATAGATAGATAGATAGAGAGAGAGAGAGAGAGAGAGAGAGAGAGAGAGAGTATATTTTTATAGTGTAAATAATATGTATATTTATATGTATATCTATATATATAATATATATATATATATATATATATATTTATAATATTATATATATAAATATATATATATTATATATAAATATATATATATTAATAATATATATAATATATTATATATATATATTATATATATATATAAATATATAGTATATATATATATGTATAGAGAGAAGAGAGAGACGGAGAGAGGGGGACATATAATATATATAGTATATATATATATAATATATATATATATATAAGATATATATATAATATATATATATATATATATATGTATACACGTATATATACACATACATGTGTATATATTACTGTCAGATATAAGTGCTAGCTATTTTTTATTTCTATATGTATATTATACATATATATATATATATATATAATATTATATATATATATTAGTATTATATATATATAGATATTTTATATTATATAGATATATATATATATATATATATATATATATATTATATCTATATCTATATATTATATATATATATATATATATATATATATATATAATAGATATAGAGAGATAGATAGGATAATATAGGTAGAGAGGTAGATAGATGATAGATAGATAATAGATAGAGAGAGAGAGGGAGAGAGAGAGAGAGAGAGAGAGAGAGAGAGAGAGTATCTTTTATAGTGGAATAGATGTGTATAAATTATATATATCTACACACACAACCCACACACACAGACACACCACACACACAAACACACCACTAACACACACCACACACACACGCACCACAACACCACCACACACACATATATAAGATATAATATCTATATTAATATATAATATATATTCTATATATATATATATATATATATATATTTATTTTATTTATATAGATATATATATATATATATATATATATATATATATATATATATATATAATATATATATAATATATATATACCGCATTATATATATATATATATATATTATATATATAAATAGTTATATAGTATATATATATATATATAGATACATATATTTTTTCTTTTTATATATTTATATATAGTACACCACACACACCCACACCCCACCCACACACACACACACAAACACCACCAACCACACCACACACACACACACACACACAACACACACACATATTATATATATATATTTATATATATATATATATATATATATATATATATATATATATTATATTAGATTTCTATAATATAGTAGATAGATAGATAGATAGATAGGTAGATAGATAGATGATGGAAACAGATAGATAGATAGATAGATAGAGTAGATAGATTTATTAAATATACTATATATATATAATATATATATATATGTATGCATATATAAATGCATATATATATATGTATATATATATATATATTATATATTATATATATATATTTATATATATATTATATATATATATATATATATATATAGATAGATAGCATAGATAGATAGATATATAGATGATAGATAGATAGATAGATAGATAGATAGATAGATAGATATCTATATTATGTATCTATATATGTATTCATATATATATGTATGCACATATAGTATATATTATATATAATGTTGTAATATTTATGTAATATATATATATATATATATACATATTATATATAGATATAGATATATATTTATAAATTATATAATAATATATATATATATATTAGTATTATATATATATATCCTTATAATCTAATATATATCTATTACATATATATATATATATATATATATATATATCGATATATATCAGATATATATTTATATCTCTATATCTGCCTGTATACTATTCTCCTCATCCATATAATATCGATAGATATCTATCTATATTCTATATATTATCTATCTCTATGATGTCTGGTATATCAATTCTATATATCTCTCTATATATATAATATATATATATATATCTATATATATCTCTACTATCTATCTATATTTATATATCTATCTATCGTATATATCTATCTATATTCTATACATCTATCTATCTATATATATATACCTCTGTCTATCTATATATATATATATTATATCTATATCTCTATAATATATACTATATGTATATCTCTTTATGTTTGTTATATGTGTGTGTATATATCTATCTATATCTCTTATATATCTTTCTATATATATATTATATATATATATATATATAATTGTCTTGTATTCTATGTCAGTATATATGTGTCATATATCTCTATATTATTTCTATAGATAGATAGATAGACTAGATAGATAGATAGATAGATGATCGATAAATAGATAGATAGATTATATGTAATGTATATATATAATATATATATGTAGCATATTATCTATGTATGCATATATATGTATATATATATATGTAATGTAATCTACATGTATTCATAATATCATAATCATAAATATCTATTATATATATATATATATATTATCTATATATAATATATATCTATCATATATATCTATCTCGTATGCCTCTATATCTCTCTTATCTTCTCTATTATATCATCTATAATATATCTACTATACTCCATCTCTCTCTCCTATATCTATGTTCTATCTATCTCTCTCTCTCTCTCTATATTATCTTATACTCTCTATCTTCTCTCTCTCTATATCTATGTCTCTCTATGCTGTTATATGTCTCTATATGTGTTGTGTATATCTCTATCTCTATCATATATATCTATACATCTTCACAAGCATCTATATCTCTCTCTCTCTCTCTCTAATCTCTCTCTCTCTCTATATCCCCCCCCCCCACCCCTATCTCCACTACCTACCTCTCTCTCCCTCTATTATTACTCTCTTCTACTCTCTATCTCCTCTCTCTCTATCTCTCTCTATGTTCTCTCGCTCTTCTCTCTCATATATCTAGCTATCCTCTATACCTCTCTATATTCTCCTCTATCTATATCAGATCTCTATATCTCTATCTCTACTCTATCTACTCTATGTCCTCCACAGTATCTATCCCCATCATGTGTATATATAATACTGTTACTATAATATTTCTATTTTTATTTCTACTATGTACTCTACCTATCTATATATCTATCTATCTATCTATATATATATAGAATATATATTCTATCTCATATATATCTATCATATATATTTATATGTCTATACTAGTATATATTCTATCTATATCTCTATATAATATCTCTATATAATATATCTCTCTCTCTATCTTATATATAAACACACACACACACACACACACCCACACATATATATATATATATAATATCTATATATATATAATATATTATATATATATACTATATATCTATATATATATATATTATATATATAGCTATTATATATAGTAAATTTATATATTATATCTTATACACCGACCACACACACACAATTATATATATCATATATCTATATATATATAATATATATCTATATATATATTACTCATATATATATACTCTCTAGATAGATGGTAGAGAGATAGATAGATAGATCGCTAGATAGATATATAGCTCGATATCGCGAGAGCGAGTAAGAGAGAGAGAAGCCGTATATTTATAGTGTACATATCTGTGTCTCTATATCCTGATCTATATACTACTCATATCATCTCTATATCTACTCTCTCTATCTATATATTATCATCTCTCCATATCTCTATCTCTCTCCTCTCTCTACTCCTATCTCTATCTCTCTATCTATACTCTATCTGCTCTCGCTACTGCTCTCTCTCTTCCACCCACCGTCTCTCTCTCTCTCTCTCTCTCTCTCTCTACTCCTTCCTACCTTTCTCTCTCTCTTCTTCTCTCTTCTCATCTCTCTCTTCTCTCTATCTCTCTCTCTCTCTCTACTGTCCGTCCCCCCCCCCCCCCCCCCCCCCCCCCCCCCCCCCCCCCCCCCATCCCCCCGCCCCCCCCCCCCCCGCCCACCCCCCACCCCCCCCCCCCCCCCCTCTCTCTCTTATCCTCTCTCTCGCTCTCTATCGCCTCTCCTCTCTCTTCTCTTCTCTCTCTCTTTCTTTCTTTTCTTCTCTCCCGCTCTCTCCTCTCTCTCTCTCTGCTCTCTCTCTCTCTCTCTCTTCCTATCTCTCTCTGTCTATCTCTCTCTTCTCTCTCCTCTTTCTCTACTCTCTCTCTCTCTCTCTCTCTCTCTCTCTCTCTTCTCTCTCTCTCTCTCCGTCCCACCCCCCCCCCCCCCCCCCCCCCCCCCCCCCCCCCCCCCCCCCCCCCCCCCGCCCCCCCCCCCTCTCTCTCTCTCTCTCTCTCTCTCTCTCTCTCTCTCTCTCTTCTCTCATTATCTCTCTCTAAATCTCTATCTCTTTCTTTCTATTCTCTCTCTCCGCGCCTGCTACGCTCAGCTCGCTCGGTTCGCATCGCTCGCTCGCTGCTCGCTCGCTCGCATCGCTCGCTCGCTCGCTTTCTCTCCCTCTCTCTCGCTCTCATATCCTCTCTCTCTCTATTCTCTCTCCCTATCTCTCTCTCTCTCTCTCTATCTCTCTCTCTCTCGTCTCTCTCTCTCTCTTCTCTCTCTCTCTCTCTCTCTCTCTCCAGCGCTTCTAGTGTCTGTCTCTTCTGTCTCTCTGTGTCTCTCTCTCTCTCTTCTCTCTCTCTCTCTCTCTCTCTCTCTCTCTCTCTCTCTCTGCTCGCTCGCTCGCTCGCTCGCTCGCTCGCTCGCTCGCTCGCTCCGCTGCTCGCTCGCTCGTCGCTCGCGCGCTCGCTCGCTCGCTCGCTCTCTCTCATCTCTCTCTCTCTCCTCTCTCTCTCTCTTGTCTGTCTCTCTCTTCTCTGTCTGCCTCTCTTCTGTCTGCCTTCTCTGTCTCTCCTCCTCTGTTGTACTCTCCTCTGTCTCTCTCTCTCTCTCTCCCTCTCCCCCTCTCTCTCCTTCTCTCTTCATCTATCTTCTATCTCTCTCTCTCTCTCTTCTCTCTATTCTCTCTCTCCCTCTCTCTCTCCTCTAACTATTCTCTTTCTCTCCTCTCTCTATCCTTCTCTCTCTCTTCTCTCACCCTCTCTCTCTATCTCATTTCTCTCTCTCTCTCTCTCTATCTCCTCTCTCTCTCCTCTCTCCCTCTCTCTCTCTTCTCTTCCTCTCTCTCTCTCATCTCTCTCTCTCTCTCTCTCTTCCCTCTCTGCTCTTCTCTCTCTCTCTCTTGTCTCTCTCTCTCTCTCTCTCCTCTCTCTTCTCTTCTCTCTCATCCTCTCTCTCTTCGCATCTCCTGTCTCTTCCCTCTCCATGCCTCTTTTTTTTTTTATTTTTTTTTTTTTTTTCCTTTTTTTTTTTCTTTTTTTTTCTTTTTATTCTTTTTTCATCTTTTTTTCTATTCTTCTTCTTCTCTCTTTATTATAATTTTTAAAAAAAAAAAAAAAAAAAAAAAAAAAAAAAAAAAAAAAAAAAAAAAAAAAAAAAAAAAAAAAAAAAAAAAAAAAAAAAAAAAAAAAAAAAAAAAAAAATATATCTATATATATCTTCTCTCTACTCTTATATATCTATTATATTATATCTATATCTAATCTCTAATATTATATCTCTATATATATATATCTCTGTCTATATTATATCTTCTATCATATATATCTATTCTCTTTCTCTATATATCTTTACTTCTCTTATTATATATTTTATACTATCTACTCTCTTCTATATATCAATCTCTCTCTCATATATTATATCTCTATATATTATCTCTCTATATATATATTTATCTATCTATATATATCTTATATTTATATATATATCTATCCTCTCTTATCTATCTATATATCTATCTTATATAATATATATATCTCTATATCTTATACTATATCATCTATTATCTATTATATCTCTACTATATCTCTCATCTCTCATCTATTATCTCTTTATCTCTAATATTTCTATTCTTCTATTATCCTTTTTCTATACCATCCTCTTATCATATCTCATATATATATATATCTTATATATATATCTCTTCTCTATACTCCTATATAGCTCTCTCTCTTCTCTAATTTATACTATATCCTATCTCTACTATTCTCTCTATTCTTATTCTCTCTTCTATATACTATTCTCCTCTATTCATCTCTCTCTATATTCTTCTATATTATCTCTCTTATCTTTATTATCTCTCTTCTCTATTATATCTCTCTCATAATATATCTCTCTATTTTTATTTACTCCCCTATACTATCTCTTTCTCTCTATATATACTATCTCTCTATATTATCTCCTCTCTCTATTATATATCTTATCTCTTATATTCTATCTCATCATTATCAAATATCCATTCTATACTATCTTCCCCTTTATCTCTCTCTCTTTCTATTATTTCTATCTATATTATATTCTATTTCTTACTATTCTTATCTTTTTATTTTATCTCTCCTTTTCTCCTCTATATTCTCTCTATCTTATATATCTATATTTTATATATATTTATTCTATCTATTTTTTTTATTATCTCTATATATCTATATATTCTATATATTATACTCTATATATATATATATACCCCTAAATACTCTATATATCTATATCTATCTATAGTATGCTAATATATCTATGATCTATAATCTATATATATATCTATATAATAATATCTATATATATATCGATATATATATATATGTATATATATATATAGATATATATATATAGTATAGATATATACATAGGATATATCTATATTCTAATCTATCTATATATATAGATATATCTATATATATATCCTATATATATGTAAAAGCTATATATATCTAGATAGATTAGATATATGAGATATCGTATAGATATATCTATACTATATAGCTATATCTATATAAACTCTATATATAGATTATATTTAAAAAAATAAGATATAGATATATATAGAAGATTATATAGCAATCATTAGATAGATATATATAGGTATATATAATATATATAATATATACCACATATATATACATATATATACAGATATATATATATTAGAGTATATATATAGATAATATATATAGATAGTATTATAGATATAGAAAATAATATATATAGATATATATATCTAGATATAGATATCTATATCATAGATACTGTATATATATATATATCTATATATAATCATATCAGATATATATGATAGCTCTATAGATATCTATCTATAGCGATCTATATATATATATAGATATATATTATAGATATATATATAGATTATTAGATAGAGACTATATAAGATATAATCGATATATATCTTAGCCTCATGTGGCACTCATCTATTGGATAGACTATATATATAGTCTATAGACTATATATCTTAACTCTCTCTCATAGGCTTCTACTCTCTGTCTCATCTCTGTCATATCGCTCTATAGATAATATAATAGATATATATATCTCTATACGATCTATAGTTCCATTCTATCTATCATATATCTCATAGATATACTAATTTACACAATTATATCTCTATCTGTTATATATTTATATCCATCTATACGATCTCTCTATAGATATATATATATATATAGGGTATATACATGTTATAAGTATCTAATCTAGTACTATATATATATAATATCATATATATATGTATATCTATATATATGGATAATATAGATTAGATTTATATATATGATTATACATATTTATGATATATAACTAATGTTATATAATATATCTATATATAGTATATATATATATTATCCTATTATATATCTAAATATATATATAAGATATATAAATCTCTAATATATCTATATAAATCTATATATATATATATATATAATCCGTATTTATCTATATATACATTAATATATAATATAGATATATAATCTATATCTATTATCTATATTATCATAGTCATATTATACTATATATATCTCTATATAGTATATGCTAATATCTATATCTATATTATTATATATCTATATATAATATATCTATCTATCTATAATATATTATCTATAGATTCTATATCTATATCTATATATATCTCTTAATATTTCTCGATATTATATCTATCTATATATTATACATATATATATTATATCTATAGATATTTCTATTATATATAAATCTATCTATATATATAATATTATTATATATTATATAACTCCTATCTAGTATATATCTCTATATATATATCTATCTATATATATATATATTATATATATATCGTAATATATATATCATATATATATATATATAGTAGATATAATATATATATATATAAATGATAGATATTTATATGTAGTATATATGTATATCTATATATTAGTCTGATCTATATATAATATATATCTATATATATCTTTAATATATCATGATCTCTCGCTCTTTCTCCTCTCCTCTCTCGTCCTCTCTCTCGGTCAAATCTCCTCTCTCCTCTCTCTCTCTCTATATTATATAGTATAGGTGTATATATATATATATATATATCTATATATACATTCTATATATATCTATACTATAATCATATATATCTATATATATCATATCTATATAATCCAGGGATCTCCTATATATATCTATTTCTCTATATATCTATATTATATATCTATATATATATCTATATATATATTCCTATATATATAATATTATATAAGGATAGTATCTATATAAATATATATCTATATATAATATCTATATCGCTATATATCTATATATATGTATCTATATATAATATCTAAATATATATCTATCTAATATATGATATCTAATATATATCATATATATATATCTATAAAAAAAAAATATATCTATATATATATATCCATATACTATCTTATATATATATCTATAAGCTATATATATCTATATATATCAAGTCTTATGTATTATCTATATATATATATATCATATATATATAAAAAAAAAAAAATACCTTATATATTATATATCATATCTATAATAATATATAGTCTATATCTAACTATATTATATATCTACGATATATATATATATATATATCTATAGTAGTCTGTTATTATCTCAATATTTCTTATATCAGATTATATATCATATCTATATATCGATATAGTATCTAGTGATACTATAATATTATATTGTATAATATATGTATATATCTTATATATATCTATATATATCTATCTCTAAATATCTATATAATATATATCCTATATATAAATATCTATAGTATATTCTATATCTATCTATAGATATATATCTATCTATATATATAGTACTACTAGATATAACTATGATAAAATCTACTATAAATCTTTATTATATACTATATATAGGGCTATATAGTATCTATATATATTATCTATATAGTGATATCTAGTTATATAGTCTATAATATCTATAGATATATCAGTCTAATATTATCTATATATATATCTATATATATCGTCTATATATATAATCTCTATATATATCTCTATATATATCTATATATATCTATATATCTAATCTCTCCTCTCTATATATATATCTATATATCTATCGATATATATCTAGTTATCTATATCTATAATCTAGCTATATATATCTATATATATATGAATCGTATATATATATGTATATATCTATATATAGATATATCTATATATATATCTAATCCTATATATATCTATATATATCTATATCTATATATAATCTATATAATATCTTATATCTATAGATATCTATATCTATATATCTAATATTAATAAGATATATTATATCTATATATATCTATATCTATAGAGATTATTATATAGATATATATATATATATATAATCTATCTACGTATAATATCTAGATATATATATCTATATATCTAGCTATATCTATAGATCTATATCTATTAATCTATGATCTATATATATATATCTATATCTATATCTATTATATATATATATTCTAATATATTATATATCTTATATATATATATCAATAATATATATCATCTATATATATATCTATCTATTATATGTATATATATATAACGTATATATATTATCTATATATAATAATATCCTCTCTCTCTATATATTATATCTATTAGATATCGATAGATAGAGGTATATCTATATCGAATATATATCGTTATATATAATCTATATCTATATGTATATATATATCTATATATTATATATATATATATATATATATATATTATAGATATATATAGATATATACATATATATATATAGGAATATATGATAAAAGGCTATATATATATAGATATAGATATATATGTAGAGTTAGATGATTATAGTAAGATAATAGAGTATATATCGTAGTTAGATATATGAGATAGAGTATAATAGGATAGATATATATAATATAGATAATATATAGATACTTATAGATATATGTATATATATATGTATATAGATATATATAGATTATATATATATGTAGATATATATATAGATATTATATAATATTATAGAGTAGATATATAATATATATATATAGCTAGATATATATATAGATAGATATATATATATATATATATATATATAGATATATTATATATAGATATATATATATATATAATATATATATATATATATATATATATAATATATAGATGGGGGGGGGGGGGGGGGTATTTATATAAATATATATAGATAGATATATTATATTATAGAGATATAATATTAATAATATATATAGATATAGTTAATATAGATATATGATTATAATATATATTATATAATATATCTATATATATATATATTATATATAGAGAGTGGTTATGGAGAGAGAGAGAGGGAAAGAAGCGAGAGATGATAGATGAGATATTATATATAGAGATTAGTGTATCTAGATATCTATATTATATATATATATAGATTATATAATAATATAATATAAGATATATATATAGATATATATTGATATATATCGATATATTGATATAGATATATCTTATCTTAAATATAGATATATCTATATATATATAGATATATATATCTATCTATATATTATCTATATATCTATATATATATCTAATATATATCTATATATATATCTATATATATATGTATTCTCTCTTCTCCTCTCTCTCTCTCGCGGCTCCTCTCTATATATATATATATATTATATATATATATATATATATATATATATATATATATCTCTATTATATCTCTATATATATCTATATATATATTTATCTATATATAAGATATAAATATCTACATCTATATATGCTATATATATCTATATCTATAGGATAGTAAGAGTATCTACCATCTATATATATATCATATATGTAGTTGAGGTATACATATAAAGGCTTTAATCTATATATATAGTCTATCTACAGTAATATGAAATGCTATTATTGTCTATACTATAGATAGATATATAGTATAGATTATAGATGATAGATATAGATATATAGATATATCTATATTATCAATGTAGTATAATAAATATATATATATAGATATATAGTATAAGTTAGTCTATATATATGATATATAATGTATAGTAGATATATATTAGAGAGAGAACATGAGAGAGAGAACCCGAGAGAGAGAGAGAGCATAGATAGTCTATATATAGTACATATTATATATAGGATTGAAGATAGTTATAGATATGCGATATATATATAAGATAGTATATTTAATAATAATAATAATATATAGGAATATTATATATAATATATATCTAGATATATATATATTAAAAATTCTATCTATAATGAATATAATCAAGCTATTCTCTATAATAAGATTATATAGATTGATATCTATATTATAGATATACATATAGGATATATATATGATCTAAGAGTCATATCTATATATCTATCAACAGTATATCATAATATAGATATAATAATTATATAGATTTATAGATTATATATATATAATCAGGTAATATATGACTAATATATTCTATAGACTATCTATATATATAGGATATATTTATATATATATATATATGATAAGATATCTATATAGATATATATCTCAGGTACGCTATATATTATCTCTATACTCTATATCTATATATATATATATATATAGATCGATCTATATATAGATAGATATATATAATATATCTACTCTCTATATAATATATATATATCTAGATATATTATATATATATATATATATAAGATATTATATAGTATCTCTATATATTATCTCATTATATATATATAGATATCAGATTTATATAATATATATATTATATTAGAATATATATAGTATAGATAATATCTATTCTATAGATAGATATATCTAATATAGAATAGCTAGATAGTAATAGATAGTATATATATAGTATAAAATATATATATAAATAGATAGTCATATATATCTCTAGAGCTGAGGTATGAAGGTAGTATATGACGGGTAGATCGAATTATATATATATTAATCGATAGATGCTACTCTATAGTGAGGAAATCGATATTTATCTAATAGAATATATATATCTATATCGATAGTAATATATATATAGGATATTCTATATATAGTATCTGATAATCATATATCTAAAGGGATGATATGATATAAATATAGATAGATAGTAATGGAGTAAGTATAGATAGATATATATATATAGCATATAATTACTAAATAAGTAGTAGATATATCATGATATAGTAGTATAGGATCGTATATATATGAGACTATTATATATATAGTATATATAGTAAGAGATAAATATGATATATAGATATATAGGTCTATATATTATATATCTTATATATATACTATATATCTCTATTAGATACATGATTATGTATTATATAGATATATCTAATAGATATCTATATAGATGTAATGAATTGATATAGATAGAATATTTGATCTAGATATAGTCTATATCTTATATGATAGGATAATATCTATATATATGTAGATTAGTATATTTCTACTATATATAATCATGGAAGATAGTCTATGTATTATATCTATATGTATAATAGTCCTTACTATGAGTGGCGTATATAGTGGGGAGTGATCTATATACATATCAATCTATTTCCTTATCGATATAAAGTATATCGTATATAATATATGGCTCTGAGTGATATAAAAGTCGTATAGCTGCTATATCGATGATGATATCTTATAAATATGCTAGTAATCTATATATTGTATTCTATATATATATGTATATAGGTGATCTCTTCTCTCGTCTCTCTCTCTCTCTATATTATATAAATATAATAGTAATTATCTAAGATCTAGTTATATCGATACATATATATCTATAATCTATATATCGATATCTATATCTATATATATTATCTAATGTTAATATAGATTAATAGATTACTCATAATATATGCTATATACATATAATCTATAATATATCTCTATAATATAGATTATAATTATGGGATAAGATATATATATAGGTGTAGAGAGATAAGATATAGTATAGTATATATGATATAGATGACTATATATTATATAAAATATATATATATAGATATAATATAATATATATCTATAATACGTATATATCTATATATATAGATATATATTATTAAGTATAAGAGAGAGAGAGAGAGAGAGAGATAGAGGAGATTAGAATATAAAATATAAAATATGAAACAATACAAAATACAAAATAATATAAAGTATAAAATAATATAAAATATAAAATATAAAATAATATGAAATATAAAATAATATAAAATATAAAATAATATAAAATATAAAATAATAATAATAAAGTAAAAATTAAGAAATATTAAATGAATAAAATATATAAAATATATAAATTATATAAAATATGAAATAATATAAGACATAAAATAATATAACATATAACATAATAACATATAACATATAATATCAAATATAGAATATAAAATATAAAATAACATGAAACATAAAATAACACGAAATATAAACAATATATATAAAATAACATGAAATATAAACTAATATGAAGCATAACATATAAAATCAATATAAAACAGCTACCGCTTACCGGTTTTTCCTTCTCCATCGAGTGGCCTGTTGCTGCCTTTCTGCATACCTGCCGACCTGAGTGACCTTTGACCTCGAGAGGGGGACGTTATCTCCGTGGAGAACACTCGTGAACCGCCAAACACGAGCAAGTGTCAAGAAACACCTGTTAACTTTTCCCGAAGCCGTAGAGGGTTTACTCTGGTCTCGGTCCTGGGTCCTGCGCCGTGCGAGTCGAAGACGATACCGACGCTGCCACCAAGATCTAAAGGTAATGTCAAAATCGGGCTTTTTATATACCCAACTCCGTTTCAGGCATGACGCCGCTGAATATATCATGCAAATGAGCGCTTTTCACATTTCAAACGAAACAAAAGTGTGTCGCTGTATTAAGAAGAAAAAAAAAACTTTTTAACATCGGATCCTAAAAGTTCTTATCAAAGAAGCGGAATTAACTCTATTTGTATTATATGTCGTTTTATCTTTATTTTTTCTTCTGTTACTTTTTGTCATTCGTTTTGTTGTTATTATTTTTCTTTATGAAATAATATAAAATATGAAATAATATAAAATATGAAATAATATAAAATATGAAATAATATAAAATATGAAATAACATAAGATATGAAATAATATAAAATATAAAATATAAAATAAAAAGTATAAAAAGTATGAAAAATATAAAAATATAACATATAACAAATATAAAAATATAAGAAATATTAAATGTATATAAAGAGATATCCTTTATACTGTGAATAATTTGTTTAAAAAATTAGAAAGTAATTATCGAGTGAATTAAAACTCTCGAGGAAAACTTAAAATATAAAATATAAGATTTAAAATATAGGATAGAGAATAGAGAATATAACATATAAAATATAAAATATAAAATAATAAAAATATAAAATAATAAGAAAATATGAAATACTATAAAATATGAAACAATATAAAATATGAAAAGATATAAAATATGAAATACTATAAAATATGAAATACTATAAAATATGAAATACTATAAAATATGAAATACTATAAAATATGAAATACTATAAAATGCGAAATAATATACAATGTAAAATAATATAAAATATAAAATAATATTGTTACACCGGCCGCCTCGTCTCTCTGCCACCAACACAAGGCAGGCTAGGCAGACGGCGTGCTATCCACAGGGTCGTGAACACTGAACAGCTCCAAGAGGCACCGAGCACCACAGCGTCCCCAGAACACCAGGAGGGGAAACGCCAAGTGGCGAGGCAGGGCACGAAGTAAACACAAAATGACAGTCTTTCCTTTATTTACACAAGTTATTTATCCGTACACTTTTCTATAGGCACAATACAGGGGGAAACCAGCATGTCACACAGCACAATACAGCTTATAACAGGGCAACACCAGGTTTATCTCAGGTCACAAGGGCACACACGAGGTCTTCACAGGAGCAGCACCCAACCGCGTCTCCTCGCTTGTTCCTCCGCTCCTCCGCTCACAGCCAGCTGCGTCATGTTTGCCCAGGTCCCCTTCATGTTAACACATGCCCAGGTCATCCTTTTCATGTTAACACATGTTTTGCACAGAGACAAAGACCCACTGGCGTAGCAATATGAAATATAAAATAATATGATATAAAATAATATAAAATATAAAATATATAAAATATACAGAATAAAGAAAATATAAAATATAGAATAATATAAAATATAAAATAATAAAAAATAAAAATAAAAAACATAAAATACATAAATCATAAAATAATATAACATATAACATATTAACATATAGTATAAAATATAACATATAAAATAACATGAAACATAAAATAACACGAAATATAAAATAACATGGAATATAAAATAACATTAAATATAAAATAATATGAAGTGAAAAAAACACTATTTTTTACCATATATAAAATATAAAATATTTTATATTTTAATAATATTCTAATAATAGTTAAAATATATAAAATATAGGATATAAAATCAATATAAAACAGCTACCGAGTCGGCCAACCAGAACCAGCTTACCGATTTTTCCTTCTCCATCGAGTGGCCTGTTGCTGCCTTTCTGCATACCTGCCGACCTGAGTGACCTTTGACCTCGAGAGGGGGACGTTATCTCCGTGGAGAACACTCGTGAACCGCCAAACACGAGCAAGTGTCAAGAAACACCTGTTAACTTTTCCCGAAGCCATAGAAACACCTGTTAACTTTTCCCGAAGCCATAGAAACACCTGTTAACTTTTCCCGAAGCCATTACTCTGGTCTCCAGGGGCGTCACTTGAGGCGAGGTATGGGGGGGTGGTTCACCCCCCAACTCTTAATAAAGCCTCTTTTTGCAGGGCAAAATCTATTCTGCAGGGCAAATTTTCTGGTATTTATAATTTATAATTTTCTACCAATAATACGATATATAATACTGGTTGATGGTCCATTCCGGGCTACTTATAAAGAGCTGGTGAGCATTTTCTTTTTCGTGATTTGCAGGGCAAAATGGGCAAATTTACCCGTCACCCCCCAACTCATAACATGAAGTGACGCCCCTGCCCTTGATACTTGTAATGGAATGGTTTCCATCTCCCCGGCTGATTGACCAATCTACGACACGGATTGATCAGACTGAAATCGACTTGCTTGCCTGTCTTGCAGACTATGATGCAGTATCAGTATTCCGCCCAGAGAACGATGAAAGCCATGCATCAATACTGCCAAAAGTACCTTCCGTAGACATGACATTCCACATGGTTTAGAGTGGAGAGTCCTTTCCGGTCAGACCATATCGACCCCACTCCCATCCAAGTTAGAAATGTTGGCGTTTTGGCCACCCTACCACCCTACTTTCGCTCTAAAGCCCGCTGCCCTCTATGTGCCCAACCTAACCAGATCCTTCAAACTGCTCTGCGCAGTCCGGCACGTGTGCCAATTGTGGTGGCTTCCATAATGTAGTTTGTAGGGGCTGACCTACTTAAAAGTTCGAATCTGAGGTAGTAGTTCTCAGATTCAAACATGGCTTCACTTTACTCGAAGCCAGACAGGAAGTAATCATGAGTCGACGAAACGGCCATATATGATTGATGTAAAAACAGGCTATTTCATTCATAACAAAAACACAATAATAAAAACAAAGTGTAACTGATAATCTTAAAAGACGAAGGACTGGCTTAATCAGTTATGTGTAACAGCCGACAGCAAGACTGAAATAGCAAATGTGCCGCGTGTTTGACACCTCTATCTAATAGTTCCACCCCATCTACCGCATCCTCTCCTACATCTACCTCTTTCTCTTCCCCTCAAACGTGTCCCTTTTTCCCGCTTATAAAAAAATCTTCGGTTGTAAGACCTCCTCAACCAACTTTTTTTTTTCAGAAACTCGAGGATATTCAGAACTCTAATCATGACCCAAGATGACATGCCTGTACCTCATCCATCTCCCAGTCTCTCTGCTCCCACTCCCTCTACGCTCAAAATGACTGCCGATCTCCATCCCTCCTACGCCTTCCTACTACACCCCTTCCTCCCCGCTCATCCCCCTCCCGCTTCCTTCCCTACTATACCTCCCGCTCCCTCCTGGACACACATGTGACTCGTATTTGTCACAACACTACCCTTCTCTGGATCCTCGCCCTCCTCTTTTTAACGGTAGGTTAATGTTTGAGCCGCCGTGGTCACAGCATGATACTTAATTGTAGTTTTCATGTTGTGATGCTCTTGGAGTGAGTACGTGGTAGGGTCCCCAGTTCCTAAAACTGCTTTTTGACCAAGTCGGCTAACCCTATCTTACCCGAAGGATGTCCTTGCAAAGTCCCACTGTTTTTCCTCTGACAACTTTTGTCTATATTGTTAATCCTTACCTTAACTCATTTACTCGACCTCTCTTACTCCCAGCTATAACCTCTTCACTACTACACCTTTCTATAGTGCTACATAACCTTTGATGTCAAGCATATTTATTTTACTCAGTAGCCATTAACCACTGACCATTCCTCTGCTCCTCAAGCGTCTGTCCACTCTTCTCCCTCTCATAAGATCATTATCTTATGAGAGGGAACAGAAGGGACAGACGTTTGAGGACCAGAGGAATGGTCAATGATTTCTCAGACCACCCCAACCAAAGACTTTAGAATCATGACCAAAAACAAAAACAAAAACAAAAAAACATGCCTATCTCTCTCATCCACCCTCTCAATCTTTAATTCCTTCTACACTCAAAGTGACTGCCGACATCCTTTCTCCTCCTCAGTTATTATTAGAGGAAAGAAGGGAGAGAGAGTGAAAAAACAGAGAGAGAAAGACAGAGAGAGAGAGAAAAGGCGAGAGAGAGAGAGAGAGAGAGAGAGAGAGAGAGAGAGAGAGAGGAGAAGGAAAGGGAGAGAGAGAGAGAGAGAGAGAGAGAAAGGCGGAAGGGGAGGAAGAGAGGAGGGGGAGAGGAAAAGGGAGAGAGAAGGAGGAGGAAGAG